>NW_007731089.1:169899-170686 GCF_000696425.1 Galeopterus variegatus | reverse complement strand
TTAGATGACAGCTAGGGAGAGGCTGGGCTGTCATCTCCCTCCCCACTCTCTAGTCACCATCCTTCCCCACCGCAGGGCAGGCCCACATTCCCCAGGTCAGACTCTGTTTAAACTTCAGAATTTTCTCTCGAAATGTCAACAAACGCTTCCTAGAAAATTACCCTCCCTATCCTGTCTCCAGGATTCCAGGGCTTACCAAGAGGTTTCTTGCCCCCTCCTTCATCCTCACCTGCTCAGGCAGGTGGGTGGAGATGAAGTCCAGAGGAGTTCTGCCACTTGCCCAATGTCACAATGGTCAAAGATTGGCAGTGGGCCATGACTCAGACCCACGCCTCTGGGCTCCCAGGGCCAGCCCCTTCTGCTGTCCCAGCCTTGTGTGCAGGGAAGCTGAGGTCTCCCCAGAGAGTCTACGTGAGCCAAGCCAAGTGGGGAAGGGGGGAGGGTGTACCTTGGCTTCCTAGCTCTGAGTGTCACCTGCCATTTGTACTTCCGCACTTGATCATCCCACTCCAGGTCGGTGTTCTGTGTCCCTGGTGGGAGACAGTAACCGTCAAAACAGGGAACAGTGGGAGGAGAGGGCTCAGAAACCATGACACATCGGTGGTGACCATCAACCACCCAAATCTCCCCTAAACCAATTCTGAGGAATTGGTGCCAAGAGACGTCAGTGGGTGGCACTCAGGAACCGGAGGTGATGAGCTCACCCCAGGCAGCACCTCCCTCCTAGGTGAACAAACCCATAATATAAATGTGAGGGTTTCTCAAGCTGACTCTGGCACAAGGAACC
>NW_007731089.1:165291-168042 GCF_000696425.1 Galeopterus variegatus | reverse complement strand
ATCCCTACCTCACACCATATGCAAAAATAGAGTTCATGTGGATTCAAAATCTAAATGAAATAAAAAAAATTGTAAAATAATTAAAAGATGATTTAGAAGGTCATGTTTGCAATCTTGCCATAGACAAAATGTACTTAAATCAGACACCAAAAGCAAAAATCAAAACATGATTGCTAAAGAGTTGGTATCAAGCATGCATGAAGAACTCCTATAAAAACAAGAAAATGACAAATGGGCAGTATACGATCTCATATATGAATAGGTAATTAACAAAAGAAGAAACTCAAATGGGTTCACTCAACGGAATTAGTCATCAGAAAAACACAAGTTAAAACTACGAGATACCACATTCACTCATCAGATTGCTAAAATTAAAGTCTAACAACATCAAATGCTGGTAAGGTTGAAGGAAATGGGTCCTCTCATAGACCATTGATGGGAGTGTAAATTGGCACCATCAGTAGAAGGACGGATCAATAAATTGTGAAATGTTCATGAACTGTGTGATATTGTGAAAATACATATTTGGTCTTCATTCCCGTCACCTGACATACAACTTCTAAAATCCTTAGACTCTCCAAAATGACGAGTCAACCCCTACGAAGCTTCAGGGTGGGGTCTGGGCACAAAAATGACCAAGGTGGGACTTCCAGTTCCACACCCAACCTCCGGGGAGGAGAGAGGGATTGAAGGTTCGTTCGATCACAAGTGGCCAATGATTTAATCAATCACGGCTATGTAGTAAAGCCTCCATAGAAACTCAAGAGGGCTGGGTTCCGAGACCTTCCTGTAGCGAACACATGCAGGTTTTCATCTCTACTGGCCAGGAGGGTGGCGCACCCCAGCTCCACAGCGACAGAAGCTCCTGCACTCGGGACCCTTCCAGACCTCACCCTATGTATCTCTTCACCTGGCTGCTTATTTTTATCCTTTCAAATACCCTTTGTAATAAATAGGTAAATGTAAGTGTTTCCTTGAGTTCTGTGAGCTGCTCAGCGAATGAATCGAACACAAGGAGGGGGTTATGGGACGCCTGATTTATAGCTGGTTGGTCAGAAGTTGCCGCGGCCTGGACTTGGAACTGGCATCTAAAGTAGGGGGCAGTTTTGGTGACTGAGCCCTCACCCTGTGGGATCTGACACTGTCTCCAGAACTGCACTGGAGGTCACCCAGCTGGTGCCCACTGCAGAATTGGTGGCTTGCTTGCCAGTGGGGAGAAATCCCCACATATTTGGGCACAGAAGTCAGAAGTGGGTATTCTGTGTTGATTGTTGCTGAGTAAGAGACTATAGAAAAAACAGTTTGTGTTTTGTTTTACCCTAACGCAGAGGAATTCTGGACAGCAGTTAGGGGGATAGACTAGAGACACGTGAGCACCGATACAGGTGGGTCTTAAGATGTATTGTCAAGGAAAACGTTACAGAACACTCAGAGGATGATACCACACATACATGTAAAAACACACAAAACAATACTATATACTTTATACACAAACATATAAAAGTACAAAAATGGATTGGCATGAAACGCACTAACTTCGTAACACTGGTCTGCTATAGGGCGCTGCGAGGGATGATGCAGGGACAGACTGGGAACGGAAGCGGGGCACTGACAGAAGGAGGAGATGCAAACTAGCATGCCAGAATCAGACCAGCCTGGGGCTCAGGATTCCAGACCCAGAAGAAGCCTTTGAGGGTCCATGAGCCAAAGCCCTCCTTTTCCAAGTCCCCATTTTCCACTCATTCTCATAGACTGTGCAGCCAGGGCCCTTGCTGTGCCCTGAGCTGTCTTCCATGTATGGGGGACTCCTTATACACACTAAAGACAAGAGGGTTGGCCCTAAAAGAGACCAAGGTGGTGGCAAAGGTGGTGCCCAGTCCAGGCAGTGAGTGCAAGTAAGCAAGGACGTAATGAGAGCCTAGTACTAGCCCAGGGCTGAGATTTAGATTGAGTTATAAAGTTGGGGGGGACGGACAAGAAGTAAAATGGATGGGGGGTTTCCAGACTTGAGGGTGCCCAGGAAATGTGCAGGTTTCAGCCAGCCTTGAGAACAGCTTAAGAATCTGTATTTTAAAAATGCACCTGAAGTAATTCTGTCATAAGTGGTCCACAAACCTTATTTTTAAAATATGTCAAAGCATACTGGCCGGGAAAGAAAGAAACCTAGAGAACATCTAGTCCAACCCCCTCATTCACAGATGAGAAAATAGGGAACTAGAGAAGTTAAACGGCTTGTCAACAATTAGAAAGTCCCTCAGTAAAAAGAGCAGCGGGACGGTGATACCCCACACCTCAAGCGTAGACCTAGAAGGAATGTCCCCTGCGTCGTCTCCATTCTCCCAGCAGCTGAGGCTTGAGGAGTTATGTAACTTGTGCAACATCTCTCAGCCCGACGGTGGCACCAAAAGGGTACCCGGCTTTGTCGGACTCCCGAGGATAAAAAGTCTTTCCAAAGAAAGCAAAGAGTCAAGAAAGGCATTCAATTTAATAAGGTTTCACCAAAAAAGACGTGCTGGGACTTCTGTTTCCTCTCCTACTCTCTTACTTTTTAATTTTGCAGGGGCGGGAGAAGGGAAGGCTGTGGAAGGAGGTCTGGGCTTGTCCCCGCTCTTTGGCAGACGTTTTCCATCATCCGTTTTCCAGTAGGGTCAGTTCCAACCTCAGGCCGAAGCCGACAGAACCAGCTGGAAAAGTGCAGGACCAGAAACCTCCTCGGCCTTTCTTTTTTTTTTTTTTTTTTTTTTTTTTTTT
>NW_007731089.1:163427-165089 GCF_000696425.1 Galeopterus variegatus | reverse complement strand
CTCTTACTTTTTAATTTTGCAGGGGCGGGAGAAGGGAAGGCTGTGGAAGGAGGTCTGGGCTTGTCCCCGCTCTTTGGCAGACGTTTTCCATCATCCGTTTTCCAGTAGGGTCAGTTCCAACCTCAGGCCGAAGCCGACAGAACCAGCTGGAAAAGTGCAGGACCAGAAACCTCCTCGGCCTTTCTTTTTTTTTTTTTTTTTTTCTTTTTCACTTAAGATCTTATGAGTCACTATGGAAATAGTCACTAATGGGACGTGTGCCTTCTTGGAATGCCTTGATCCATGGTAGGGAAGGTTCTCCACAGAAGTGCAGATCAGCAGTCCCCCTCACGGGTTCCATGACAACATGTACGGCTGGACATCGACGTGGTTCTGCTCGCAGGCAGCACAGGGTGTCATTTGGGATGCTCAACGAGATGACAGAACTGGGTTCTGAGGGTAGGTACAGTCCCTAAACACATCACTCCTTATGTGCTTGCTTGTGTACACCCCTTCGCACGCCCTCTGCCACCGTGTCCTTCCTCCGCTGGCTGGTGGACGCCTCCCCCTCCCCTAAGGTCCACTTCAAATAGACCCTGCATTGTCGCATGACCCTACTGAGGTAAGCTTGGGGCACCTGGTGAGAAGGATAAGCTTTATCTAGACGGCTGTGATGAAGCTCCAGACAAACAGAGCAGGACAGACAGCATTGGGTCAGGTCAAGGATAGGACTTCAGATGAGCAAAACATTATTCTATCCTTCCTCTTCAGAGCCATTGCAAAGAGAGCCATGTCTTGCACGGACTGAGTGATGGGACAAGCCACTTTCCCTCTCTGAGCCCCAGAATCCTCTTCTATAAAATGGGGGCACTGGAGCAGATGTTTCTTAAGCTGCCCCCTCCCCCCAGCTATGACAACTTTATGCCTCTGTGATTCTGGGTCCCCTTTCCCCCCTTCCTGGGGTTATCTATTGCTCCAGGGAGCTCCCTCCCCACCTGTCTGGCGCCTGTGCTAGCCCCGTCCTGGCTGGCCTCGGCCTCAGGCAGGGCTCGCTTTACTTGATTTTCTAGTGTAGACTCCTCTTGGAGCTTCTCTGGAATACTGGAGTGTGGGACACTGGGCAGGCAGGGGATTCTCAGGCCCTCTTAATGCTGTTCCTACCATGCCACTATTTCTGCCCTGTTGGGGCTGCTCCTTGATGGCACAGGGGACCCTACATGACCCTCTTCACCCAGAGTCCCAGACAGGACACAGAGCACAGTCTGCCCAACCTATCTGGGTCTGTGCCACTCCCACCCTCAGCCTTGCCAGCATTTGACCCTTTTCTCAGGGACCCACAACAACAACCCACTTGTTTTCTTAGGGTCTTCCAAATTCTTTTCCCTGGCCTGAAAGGGTTCTTGTCACCTCTCTGTGGTGGGAAATCCACTGTATGGTCTATGCTGTGAACTCCATGCTCTGAGGCCTTTGGACCTTGTTTATAAGTTTTAAACCAGGTTTCTGGAAAGGATGGCAGACTGAACATCTCATTTCACTCCCTCCCAAAAGCCCACTAGAACTGTAGTAAAGAGACTTTCACCACACACACACGCACACACACACACACACACGCACACACACACACGCACACATGCACAGACACACACACACACGAATAACAGGCGAGCAGACCACAGCAATGTT
>NW_007731089.1:156743-162708 GCF_000696425.1 Galeopterus variegatus | reverse complement strand
GTAGCCAGAGAAGTGGTTGGGTACCTAGGTGCCCTGTACTTCTCACTAATGGACACCTCCCTGTCCCACCCCAGGAGAAGACTGAAGGTTTATTCTCAGGAGAAGAGTAAAAAGTTGGTCTTTGGGTTGGAGGATGGAGGCACAGTTGAAGGCTTACATTCTCACCCCAACCAGCCGCATAAAGTGAATGTATGAA
Organism: Galeopterus variegatus; assembly: GCF_000696425.1. Taxonomy (NCBI): domain Eukaryota; kingdom Metazoa; phylum Chordata; class Mammalia; order Dermoptera; family Cynocephalidae; genus Galeopterus; species Galeopterus variegatus. The sequence goes on along the minus strand of NW_007731089.1, from coordinate 162,512 downwards.
TGCTAAATGCTAAGACCACTGCCCCCACAGCCTGCCTGACGTCCTCAGCATGGTCTTTGCCCTCTGGGAGGAGACTAGAAATGTCTTCTCTAGAGAAATGAGCCCTGGTGGGCACCTGTTCTCTTCCGGGCACTCAGACCCACACCAGAATACCGTGGACAAACAGAAGATCTTACAAGCTTCCAGAGGGGAAACAAGTCACATTCCAAGAGGCAGAAACTAGAATGGGCTTGATTTCTTACAGCAACCCTGGAAGCTGGAAGACAGGAGAACAACAGCTTCAAAATTGGAGGGATATCGGGCCGGCCTGGTGGCGCACTGCTATAGTGCGCCGCTTGGGAGCGTGGTGGCGCTCCCGCCGAGGGTTTGGATCCCACATACAGACCGGTTCCCGCTCACTGGCTGAGCGAGGCGCGGGAGCAACAGTGCGATCCCTTTGCCGGTCCCGGTCCGATACGGGGCGACACTGAGGGTTGCGATCCGTTGCCGGACACGGAAAAAGACAAAAAAAAAAGGAAAAAAAAAAAAATTGGAGGGATAGTGATTTCCAACATAGAATGCTACAAACATCTAGCAGGTTCATCAATGGAGAAGTTAGAACGGGGCATGTTCAGACAGGCAAGGACTCAGGCTTTACCTGCCACAAGCCTCCTCTCAGGAAACCTCTAGAGAACGAACTCCTTTCAAAGGAGGGGCAATCCAAGAAAGAGGAGCCACTGGACACAGAAAACATGCAACCGATAAGGAAGAGCAGCGTAGGGAGGTCCCCAGACGAGTCAAAGGCAGATGCCGGAGGACAGCTGAGCTCCAGACACGGTGGCAGCAGGTCCAGGTTCAGACAGGTCAGAAAGTGCCTGGAGAGACAGATTGCTTCAGGGAGATGGGACAGCCAGAGCCCCGAGGCATCGGAATGTCTCCAGAGGACCCAGAGACGACTGGCGAAGAGTCTGGAGTTGAACTGGTGATAAATACATAGAAAATTAAACAATGAAAAGAGACTTCCAGGGTAACAAGAATTTGTGTAGAGTTGGAAAAGTAGTCTTCATTTACTGCATCTTTTTAAACTATTGAAAGTTGTCATGGCTTCATAACGTAGAGTGACTGTGGATCTAACCAAAATTACATCGTAATTCAGTGGGACAAGGAGTGTAGGAAGAAGCCGCAGGTCTGAGGGGAGCAGAGGGTAGAAAATGAGTTCAATTTCCATTTTCCATAAGGAGAAGTCGGTGATCGTGTCCACACTGAAAAATTAAACAGTGATTATGCCAGTGCGTCATCCAGAGATGGAGAGGCGGTCCCCAAATAATCAGGTAAACAAAGCAAAAGAGGGAGACATGGGCAGAGTGGCAGGGAGTCCTACTGCGTTTCCACAGCAGATGGTCCAGCATTGTTTGACTCTTTAACACCCATGCATGAAATGAGGAGGAGAAGCGGGTGGCAGAGCTCACTGTCTGCTCTGTGTGAACAGTCGTGCTCCTGCACGGGGAGCCCGGGGGAGCGGGCAGGCTGACCAGAGTCTAATGCTGGAGTGGGGTTGTCCTAATACGAGCTTCCTGGTGGCAGCCAACATCATGGAGACCCAGAACCAGCGAGAACTAGCGAGCCCCTCGCGTCTGGCCCTGCAACATCAGGCCCCTGACTGTGATGAGCATGGTGCAGACCAATAGGCCCGTGAGGTGGCTGTCCGGCCTCAGTGACAAGGAAGGGCAAGTCACACACAATCCGGTGCAGCTAGGCATCCTCCCACCCCAGTCCCATGCACCAGCCTGGCACCCACTGGGTGCTCTGAACATTTGGCAAATACATGTCACGGACAAAACATTGAGCTAAATTTGATCTCAAATCTGGTGTGTGTAAGTCTTTTAAAGACTTTTCAAGTTATAAGTAACAAAATAAATAGATGCGTCTGTACAGTAGGCACACAAACTCACCTCTTCTGGTCCTCACGTCCTCTGTGTAAGGGAGGTGTTTTTATTACTCTCATACAGAAGACAATATTGAGGCAGAAGGTTAAACCATGTCCCCAGGGTCGCAGGGCTGCTGGTCGTGGAGGCTGGGAAGAGGTTTTCAGCAGGCCTCTCAGAACTCACCAGCAGAGAGGTGGAAGGCCCCTGAGCACGGTGACTTTAGCTGCTCTGACACAGTGACAATGCAGTGAAATGGGTGTACAGACCTAAAATAGAACAGTTTCTTGCCTGCCCATGAGTGCCTTCATCCCCTCCGAGGCCGCACACAACGATGCGTCTTCCTGACTGTCTCAGAAGCAGTTTAGGAAAGGACTTCTTTGCATAGCCCGAGTGAGAATGGACAGTTTGGAGGTCTGAGCCATCGCAGGCTCAGCTTTCCTTGTGAGAGACCTCCCCAAAGGGACCAAGCAGCAAGGAGGGTCTGGGACAGCAGGAACCTGGATGCCGCTTATCTCCCACACTGTTGCATTTACTTTTTGCAATATTACAAAATGGGGATAAGTATCCCCATTTTCCAGATGAGGAAACTGAGGCTCAGACCTGCCAAATCCACCCAGCTGGAAAGTGGAAAGTGCTGGAGCCAGAATGTGCTCTCCCGCCTGACCACACCGATAGCCGGAGTCAGAACCCCCACGTCACGCAGCTCGTCCATCCCCGACTCTGGACTGTCATCTGCAGCTCACCCATGACCAAAGTGTGCACTGATTCAAGTGAGGCCGTGAGCCGGGTGGTGGGCCTGTGGGTAGCCTGGTATTTTTAGTCCTCTTGTCACACAGGCCAGGATGGAAAGATGAGAAACCGCAGGGGCTGGCACAGGCTGGGGATGACCTCATGAGGCCCCGAATAGGTGGAGCCAGTGCCCGCCGGACCTCTGTGCTGAGTACACCGCTGCAGAGGCCAGCTTGCTTGCTTTTGTTCCCCTGAGGCCCCAGACCTCTTTTAGAAGGTATTAAACCAAAGAGTATTTGAGCTGGAAGGAAACTTAATGATTTCAGCATCGAATCCACCTCTTTTACAAATAGGGGGACTGAGGCTAAGACAAGGGAAGTTTCATGTAAGGTAGTGGCAGGGCCAGGACCCCTACCAGGCCCATGCATGGCCCCTTGATGGCATCCTTTCCCCAAGTCTGAGCTGCGAGGGTCAGAAAGCCCTGGGTCTGGATTCTGTCTCATCGATTGCAAGCTTGGCGACCTTCAGCCCCATGCTTTGCTTTTTGTGTGTGATGCACATTTCTCAAACCAAGTTGTTATAGCTTTTTGGGAGATCCTGAGGAGAAAACATATGAACATGACTTCTATCCCCTTCCTGCTCTACCAACTTGGAGAGTTCTGGAAGGAAGGAGGTCGATGAGCTCTGTGGGAGCCCCTGCTGGAACCTTCCCAACAGCAATTCCCTCTGCCCTCCCTCCCAGCAGAATTAGATTGTGTCTGGCGCCCACTGTCCCCCTGGCCAGCCCCCAGCACCGGGGCGTGCACAAGACAATGGCAGTGACCTCATTCTCCTGGCCAGTAACCATTCAGCATGGGCTGGCAACATGGTTCTGGCCAATAAGAAATGGGTGCTTTTTTCTGCTGGGGGCTTCCAGGGAAGGCTAATATCTGGTTAAAAGGGGGGAAAAAAGAGGTCACTGGACAGGCTGCAAATGTGCCATCATGTCTACTGCAGTTTTACCATGAAGGGCGTCAACCTGGTGACAGTTGAGCAGAGAGAAGGACAGTGAAGCAGAGAGAAGACAGTACCAGAGACCTGGCCTCTGGACTCCTCGTTAGTAGAGATTGCAAATTCCTCATCATTGGAGCCATGCACCTTCTTACATCTGAAGCCCAGATCATCCTAGCTGCTGTGGATGAGTCCAAACAGAAGAACGGTAATTACTTTTAGTGCGAGGGCTGACTCAAGACATAACTCTCCTCAAGGCCCTTTCAAAAGACATGCAACCTCATTGATCCAGCAGAGTCGCCCTCCTGACGCAGGCTTTTGGACCATCCTGCTTCTCCCATGTGCCTATGTGTTCAAAGCTGTGCAGTGCTTAAATCATGAAGGCAGATGTCCCAACAATGCCAGAAGAAAGTGTCATTTGCATCCCCCGGTGTTAGTCCCAGTGTCACTGCTAATCCTCAGGAAATCTGTCTCGTGTCCATGCCTGTGTCCACCCCTACCCTGATGGCCACCTCTTCCCTGCTTCCATCATCCTCACGTTCTGTCACCATGCCTCAATCAGCCTGCCCTCAGAGGGGCGGGCAGGAGGCTCTGGGCAGGGGCTCAGAGGCTCAATTCTGACTTAGCCACTATTGCCCTGAGAATGAGCCATGTCTCCAATCTGAGCCTCAGTTTCCTCACCTAAACAATGATGGGACTGAGTTATAACAAGCCCAGCTTCACCCAAAACAGCTCTGCTGTTGTCTGCTTATGCCTCTGGGTTAGCTTTTATTTCTGCTCAAAAAGTTTAAAAACCACCAGACAAGATTGCCTTTATGATTCCTTCCAGATCTAATGTCCTGTCTCAAATACTCCATTCCTTCCCTCTGTGGGTGACTGAGAACTATCAAAAGCAAGGTTTGCAACACACATATGCACAGGGCAGGGCAGGTAATGTGAACAAGCAAGCAGGGCTGAGTGGGAGGCAACAGGGAGTGGTGAGGGCTGTGGAGAACAGGTGCGAGCACGTGCGTATAAAGGGACCTGCTGTATTTTAGTTGTTGCCTTGGGGGGTTTCAGGGCAAAAGCTCCCAGAGTTTCTAATTTTTCAAGAGAAGCCGGAAAACTGGATTTTTATGTGACATGTTTGGATACAAGCCAAACAAGGCTCATCTCTGGGCCAGATCCCACTGGAAAGCCATCAACTTGCAATCCCGGCCTGTAGAGTGACTCCTGGGCAGAAGAAGATCAGACTGAGAGAATGAATAAAAGTCTAATTGGAGGGACTGTTCCTTCCGTGCCTCCTGAGGGCCAAGCCCTGTGATCTTTACAGACGTGATCTCCTTCACTCTTCACCANCCGGAAGAGAAGCCGGAAAGGCGCCATGTTTTAGGGAATGTCTCCTTTGGGGTTTTATGGGACCCTACATTAAGTTTACAGAAAAATTTGCCCTTGGCTTTTTAGAAAAAATAAACGTGGTCTATTCCATATACCTGCCCTGCTAGGGACAGAGAGAGAGGCTGCTGGCTGCAGCTTGGGGTCTGCCCTTTTCCTGGGCATGTCATGCTTCTTATCACTAATCTTGGCTAGGAGGGACCCCAGCCAGGGCCTCCTTTGGCACCTCTGCTCCCATCATTCCTAGCTGGCCCCTTCAACCAAGCTGGGAAGGGCAGGTTGTTGGAATAGCACAGTGTGTATATTTGAGTCTGTGTGTGTAACTCTGAGTGCGTGAGTCTGTGTCTGCCTGCATGTGGCTAAAACCTGATTCTTGGTGGTGGAGGGGAGTGAAACTAAAAGGCCTGTGTATTTATGTAGCCGAGTCCAGGTGGGAGTGTGTGTGTGTGTGTGTGTGTGTGTGTGTGTGTGTGTGTGTGTGTGTAACCTACCTTTGTTTGTGTCCATGTTTCTGTCTTTGTGTAGTCGAGGCTAAACTTCAACTTGGGGCCCTGTGGCTGGAACGTCTGGGCTCCTCCCTGCCAGCAGGAGGAGGGAGGCAGGACTGCCAGCAGGAGTGGGAATCTGCCAGGATTAGCTGTGGAGCTGCCCTGCTTTCCTCCAGATGGGTCTGGACAGGTCTAGATGAATCACAAATTCTGAATCCTTGGTGGGCCGCATTTCCTTCATAAAAGTCCCTTCTGTCTGCTGGAATGAACAGGGTAAAATC
>NW_007731089.1:152527-155622 GCF_000696425.1 Galeopterus variegatus | reverse complement strand
TTCCTCCAGATGGGTCTGGACAGGTCTAGATGAATCACAAATTCTGAATCCTTGGTGGGCCGCATTTCCTTCATAAAAGTCCCTTCTGTCTGCTGGAATGAACAGGGTAAAATCAGCTCGAGGCGTATGTTTAGGAGGCTCCTGAAAGAAAGTGACCCGAGGCCTGCTTGTGTTCCTGGGGTGTTAGGGCCACAGTGTCCATGTGTCCATACAGGGGAGAAACCTCCCTCACACTGCATCCCTCCTGTGGCCCTCGGCCAGGAAAGACCACCCCACAACCAGAGGTCACAGGGCACAAACCCCTGAGGACATATGCAACCATTTTGCCTCCCAGTCTCTCTCTAGTTGTCATTTGCTAAGGGACATGGGAGCCAGTGTCACCCCTCTTCTTGCCCTCACTCTTAGTGGTCCCCAACCTCTACCTATGACAGGGACCCAGAGGTCCATACTCTCAATGGATATTCGAGCCTCCCTCTCCTTCCCAGAAACCCCCCACCTTCTTCTGAGGCCTGGGAAAGCCTTGTGGAGGGAGTACTGCTCTTGTTGTTGGAGCCTCTGTCCCTTGCCAGCTGGGGGTCTCTGGGCCAGCCAGTCAGCTCCCTAAACCCTTGGCTCCTCATTTGTGAGCAGAGCTAAAATTTACTCCTACCTCACATGAGATAAGGAATGTGAATCATCTTCTGGAGAGTGGATGCCGTTGGTGTAAGAACTTTGTCCAACTTTTTTCTATCATATATGTAAAACATCTATTTCTTTCATTATCTGTACACATTTTCTTCTGGTTAGTATTTGCATAATATATCCTTTTTCCATTATTTACTCAACTTTTCTGAATCCTTATGTTTTAGATGTGAATAGCATAGAGTGGAATTCTGTTTTCTGTCCAGTCTCACAATCTCTGTCTTTACAAAGATTATTTAATCCATTTACATTTAGCATATTTTCTGATATATTTCCATTTGTAAATAAATCTCTCTTTGTTTTTCTTTTTTTTATCCTATATAAAGATGACTGGTAAGGGGATCTTAACCCTTGGCTTGGTGTTGTCAGCACCACGCTCAACCAATGAGCTAACTGGCCATCACTATACAGGATCCGAAGCCATGGCCTTGGTGTTATCAGCACCGCACTCTCCCAAGTGAGCCATGGGCCGGCCCTTGTAAATAAATTTCTGTTTGTAAATAAAATGCCATTTTTGTGATAATGGTATTTTGGTACTATATTTTTAAAGTCCTTATAGTAGATTGAATTATGTCCCCCAAAACTCATTGGAGCTTGAATTGTGTCCTCCAAGTTTTATGTATTAGAAACTTAGCCCCCACTGTGACTGTTAAGAGGGCAGGAAATCCTATTATGGCAATTGGAAGGTGGAGCCTTGAAGAGGTGATTGGATTGTAGGACCATGCAATGCTGAATGGATTAAAAATGGTGGTCAGGTGCATGGTTCTGAGGGCTTTAAAAGGAGAGGAGAGTCTGTCTTTCTCTCCCTCTGCTCTCTCTGTTTCCATCATCTTGCAATGTAAGATCCCTGGGTCACTGTCACCACCACCAGATAGACTTTGGACTTCCCAGACTTAGAAACTGTAAGCAATAATTTTCATTTTTCTTGTATTCTGTTATAAGCAGCACAAACAGACTAATACAGTCCTTAACTGATAAAGATATATACTAAAATATTTATGAATAAAATAATGTGATATCTGGGATTTGTTTTAAAATACTCCAGCAGGAAAAGTGGGAGAGATAAATGCAACTAGATTATTAAGTGTTAAAATGATAGATTTATGAGGTTCATTACATGATTGTTTATTTTTGTGTATTATTTAAATTTTCCATAATCAAAGGTGTTTTTTACATCATTTTATTTTATGCTTTCTAATTGTCCTGCCTATTTTATGTTTCTTTTTCTCTCATATCTTGCCTTCTTTCAGATTGATTATTTTTTAGCATTCCACTTTTTCATCCTCTATTCATTTGGAAGTTATGTACTCTGTTTCAATTTATTTAGAGTTTGCCTTTGAAATTACAACACGCATTCTTAGTTTAACCAAGTCTAACACCGATCAGTTTTTTTGGCTTCCTCTATCCTTTTAACTTCATTTATTTCTCTCTCTTAATTTATATACAATTGTTGTCACGTATTTTAATTCTTTTTTTTTTTTTTTGTCTTTTTCGTGACTGGTAAGGGGATCACAACCCTTGGTGTGGTGTCGCCCACACCGCGCTCAGCCAGTGAGCACACCGGCCATCCCTATATAGGATCCGAACCCACGGCAGGAGCGTCGCTGCGCTCCCAGCCCCACACTCTCCTGAGTGCACCACGGGGCCGGCCCTTAATTCTATTTTTTAAACCCTGCAGGACATTACCAGCATTGCCTAAGTAGTCGGTGTTCATTTAGATTTATTTACACACTTACCAGTTTCTCTGTTCCTCATTTCTTCTGGTACCACAGAGTTTCCAACAGGAGTTATCTTTCTTCTACCTGAAGTATGTCCTTTGGAATTTGGATCTTTGTGTGACAAACTCTCTCAACTGCCCTTGCACAAAACTGTCTTTATTTTTGTCTTTATTCTTGAAAGACATTTTTGTTGAGTGTAGGAGTGTAGGCAATTTTCGGCATATTGAATTCTATTATTTTCTGGCTTCTATTGTTGCTTTGAGAAGTTTGCTGTCAGTCCTACTGTTGTTCGTGGGAATTTTTCTCTCTAGCTGCTTCTAAGATGGTCACGTTTTGGTGGATTTTCTGAAGTTCCACAGTGACATATCTAAGTGTAGATTTCATTTTCTTTATCCAGCATGGGATTCATTGTGATTCTTTAATTTGTGGATCGGTGTCTTTTATTAGTTCTAGAAAATTCTCAGCCATTTTTATCTTTTCAAATATCACTTCTGCCACATTGTTTTTCTCTTCTCTTTCTAGGATTCCAATGATATGTATATTGCACTTTTCCATTTTATGTCTCTTGCCTTTTCACCTGAATTTTTTATCTTTTTGTCTTTCCATGCTGCACTCTGAAATATTTCTTCTCACCTGTCTTACAGTTCACTAATGTCTCTTCTGTTATGTACAATCTTCTGTGAAACCCATCCCATT
>NW_007731089.1:143316-152375 GCF_000696425.1 Galeopterus variegatus | reverse complement strand
CCATGCTGCACTCTGAAATATTTCTTCTCACCTGTCTTACAGTTCACTAATGTCTCTTCTGTTATGTACAATCTTCTGTGAAACCCATCCCATTAATTTTTTTTTTTTGTCTTTTTTCCGTGTCCGGCAACGGATCGCAACCCTCAGTGTTGCCCCCGTACCGGACCGGGGACCAGCGGCGGGATCGCAAGCCTCGGCGTTGCTCCCGCGCCTCGCTCAGCCAGTGAGCGGGAGCCGGTCTGTACGTGGGATCCGAACCCTCGGACGGGAGCGCCGCCGCGCTTCCCAAGCGGTGCACTATCCAGTGCGCCACCGGGCCGGCCCCCCCATCCCATTAATTTTTATTTCAGTTATTGTATTTTATTATTCCTACAAGTTTTATTAGGTTCTCTTTCAAATTTTCTATATGACTTTCTAATAGATTTCTATTGCCTGAAGATATCTTCAAGCCTGTCTTTTATTTTGTTAGTCAACATAGTTGTCTTACAGTCTAATTCTTGCTCCTGGAGCCTAGTTTCCTTGAGAGCCTGGTTATCTATGACAGTTCTGGTCATAGTATTTAAAAATTACTTTAGGGGGCTGGCTGGTTAGCTCAGTTGGTTAGAGCACAGCCTTATAACACTGAGGTCATGGGTTCTGATCCCCATACTGGCAGGCCACCAAAAATAAAAAATAAAAATAAAAAACAAAATACTGATCACCACTCTTTAAAAAAATAAAAAATATAAATATAAATAAATAAAAATTACTTAAGGAATTATTTGCCACCCATAATAAAGATACCTTCCTCAAAGAGAATTTCCATTTGTTTTTCTGGGCACCTGGAACATTACCAAGTTCAAGGCTTGAGAGTTTCTGACCCACGGACTTTTCTACCTTGAGATTTTAATTCTACATCTCTCATCCTGACAATCTGTCAAAACTGGGTTCTAATTTTCAGGTTTAGTAAATGACCTTGGGGTAAAAACATCTTTAATTCAGGCTCACCTTTCTGAATGAATGTTCCCTTCATTTTCGATGTGGTAGTTTCTTGCTGTCTTAAATATCTCTTTAATGCTTTTATGAAGATACATCTTATCCATATATTTTAGTTTCTCTCAGTAGGAGAATTGATCCAAATAACCTTCCAGCCATTCTAGAAATTAGAAGTCCTTTTGAATTTTAGACTCTAGATTGCAAACTCCTTTTACTAGAGCAGTGCTTCACGAAATTTAATGTGCATAAAAATTACATTGGGATCTTCTTAAATGTATAATCTAAGTCTGGGGTAAAGAATCATGAGTTTGCATCTTTAACACACTACAGAAGTGGTCCTTGGACCCTATTCTGAATGACAGGGCAATGGAGGACATTTTCGCAGAAACCACTGGGAATCTGTAAGTTTGTAAAACAGGGCTTCTGAGTTTCCTAAATGGGAGTTATCAGATTCAGGCATTTTACTCTCTTTGATTCAAATCTATACTTAATTTTAACAAACCTGTTTATCTGGTTTCCCAGGATGCAAAAATGTAGGAGTGTGTGTGTGTGTGTGTGTGTGTGTGTGTGTGTCTGTGCGCGCGCATAAGCGTGTGTGTGCATGAGTGTGTGTGTTGGGTACTGAAGAGAGGGACATAGATGATTTGCAGGGATGTTGGTCCTTGAGTGACTCTTAAGCTGCCTGTTCTGGCCAAAGCAAGGTCAAGTATAACAACTAGCTTTCAGGTCTAAGAGCTCATTATCTATAGCAGTAGTTTTCAAATTTTGTGGTCTTGGGACATCTTCACATTCTTAAAAATTGTTCAGGAACCCAAACAGTTTTTAATTATGTAGGTTATATCTATCAGTATTTACTGTATTAAAAATTAAAGCTGATAAAAGTTTTAAAATATATATTTATTAATGAACTTAAAATAATGATTACCCATTACATGTTAACATAAAATATGTGTCTTCGAAAAATAATTGTGTTTTTTAAAACAAAAAAAATGTCATGAGAAGAGTGGCACTGTTTTACATTTACAGCTGGATCCTCACTCCTGCTTCTGCATTTAATCCAAAAGGAATATTTTAGTAGCATTTTCCAAATAATTGTGGATATTCTTTGACATTACATAGAAACTCGATAAATGGTAGTTTCTTAATGGTAGTTGCAATATGAAATCTGAATTCATACCAATAAACTTTTTATCCTCTGCTGTGTTAAAACCCATTGTGCTGTCTTGTACTTTGAATGGATTTTTTATCCATGCACAATTTTGTGACATAATGCACTGTTATTTGGAAACTATCAGTTCACTGTTATGCAGAGCTTCCAAATGTTGACACATTTCATCATACAACACCAAAAACCACACTCATTAATCTTTACCAACAGCTTGTCAGTCTTTAAGTACTGGGAGGCTCTCAAGTTGGAGGTGGCAGATGTGAGCTTTTCAGATTCTAATTTTTCAGTTGAAAATTCAAATTGTATCGTTGGCAACAAATACTGTCAGTTACTTTCCTTGAAGTGACAGGCTCACTTGCTTGATTTTTGTGGAAATGTTTGCCAAACATCCAAGTCGGAATAACCATTGCTTGGTTGTCAGTCGTCCTTTTCGAGTAAAAATGATGTTCTGTGAAAAACGTGGCTACTTCAGCTTGGGACTCCATCACACAAGTGCTTTTCTTCAGACGTCACGGTTTCATATGTGCAATAAGTGCTCTGGACCACTCCCCAGTTTCTCACGCGGAATAAGAAGACATGTACTTAACGGTTGAGATTTCAAAAAACTAATCATTTCCACAGCTTCGTCAAGGACATTCTTCATTGGGGCCGGCCCGGTGGCGCACTGCTACAGTGCGCTGCTTGGGAAGCGCGGCGGTGCTCCAGCCGAGGGTTCGGATCCCACATACAGACCAGCAGCTCACTGGCTGAGCAAGGTGCGGGAGCAACACCAAGGGTTGCGATCCCATTGCCGTTCCCGGTCCGGTACGGGCGCAACACTGAGGGTTGCGATCCGATGCCGGTCACAAAAAAAGACAAAAAGGAAAAAAATAAATAAATAAATAAATAATAAAAAAAAGGACATTCTTCATTGAAACTGGCTTTTTTTCTCCCCGCTGTGAATGCTGGGTGGTGAGGAACATGATGACCATAGAGCAGGTTGGGGCCTTGCCTTGATCTGTGCTGAGGCGCCTGCTGTGTACACTCCAGTGCTTTTGCACCATCAGTGCAAAGGTCAGCATAGCGACCAAGGCGACACCTCCTAGCATTATTATGAAAATCTTTTGACACAAGTAGTTTCTTCTGGGAGCTTCAAGTTTTCACTGCATACTTCAGTATTCTGATCTCTTACAACCATGTATTCATATGCTGTTTCATTCAATGACTAAACAATTTTTTACAGTGAAACAAAGGGGGAGAAAAGAGCCCCTTCTCTCAGCTAATGCCTCCTTCCCTCAGGCCTGAGCCGTCTGCAGGAGGAACCCAACCATCTCAGGGGGACTGTCACCATGTGTGCCCCTGGGAGTAATGGGGTGGCACAGGGAGGGGGTGGGTCCCTAACTGGTCTCCAAGGAGTGTTGATCCCTGGCATGGAGAGTCTCTAAGAGGCCAGAAAAATGCAGCACATTTTGCTTCCAAGGTTTACTGAATGGCCTGGGTTTTCTCCTTTTGGGGGTGGGTGTGGGGGAGCATTGCATGGGTTTTCTCCTTTTTGTTACATTTGTATAAATCTGCAGGGATAGAGGTGAAGTAACTCTCCTTCCTCAGGATGGCTGTAGGTGGTGCAGGGTGGGCTGGGAAGGGCTGGACCTGAACTACTTGGTCTCAAGGTGGCAGGGAGAGGGCGCAAGGTCTTGGAGGACAGGCCCACAGCAGTACCCAGAAGGAAATTCAGTTCAGCGGGTGGAGACACGGCAACCGACTTCATGTCCCTAAGCCTCAGCTTCCTGATTTGTGAGAGGGGATCTATCACCACTCTCAAAACTTTGTTGGGGAACAGTAAAGGAGATGTGCAAATCATCAAGCAGAGCCTAGCACATAGCAGACGCTCATTAAATGGCAGTTTAATCATAAGAAGAATTTTAGTTAACCAGGCAAAACATGGGGGGAAGTGCTGTGGACTGAATGCATCCCCCTAAAATTCACATGTGAAAACCTGTATTTGTCCATTTCTGTTGCTTATAACAAAATACCTGAAACTGGGTGATTTATAAGAAAAAATTTATTGCTTACAGTTACTGAGGCTGGAAAGTCCAAAGTCTAGGGAACCCATCTGGTGAGAGTCTTGGTGGTGGCAACAGTCACCCAGGGGTCTCACATTCTGAGATGGTGGAAGCAGAGAGAGAGTCTGTCCTCTCGTGCTCTTCTTGTAAAGTCCTCTGAACCACGCCCCTGACCACCATTATTAATCCATTCACTACTGCATGGTCCTACAACCTAATCTCCCCTTCAAGGCCCCACCTTTCAATTACCATAATAGGATTTCCCACCCTCAACAGTTACAGTGAGGGCTAAGCCTCAGTGAGGTTGTGAGGGGCATCCAATCTTCAGCAAAACCTAATCGCCAATGTGATGGTACTAGGAGGTAGTACAATGCCTTTGGGAGGTGTTTAGGTCATGAGGGTGGAGCCCCCTAATGGGATTAGTGCCCTTATAAAACAGGCCCCAGAGAGTTGCCTCCCCCTGCCACCATGTGAGAGCACATCTGTGAACCAGAAAGCAGACCCTCACCAGGCCCTGAATCTGCCTTGATCTTGGACTTCCCGGACTCCAGAACTATGAGAAACACATTTCAGTTGTTTATAAGCCAGCCAGTTTATGGTATTTTGCTACGGTAGCCCAAACACACTAAGACAGGAGGGTCCCACTGATGTACTGTCACTGCTGTGCTGTTTTGGGGGAAGGGCATGTTGGAAGGCTGGCAGCAGGTGCAGGCCCATACTGGCAGGTGCTGGGGCCCCAGAAAAACAGCACCTGTGGAGACAGGAAGGGGGTGGCTGGAGTGGCCAAGAACATGAGGAAGGTCATTAGGAAAGAGCCTGGGCCCAGAAAACGAGTCAGGGCCTGTGACCCGAGCAGAACTGGGCAGGCAGGGCTGGCCAGACCTGTGCAGGCATGCACGTGTGCCGCCTCGGCCACAGCTCCTCCAGCATCATCACTGTGGGCCTGAAGGCAGAGCACTGTCTCCCTCCTTGCATTCCCAGAGCCCAGCACAGGGCCTGAAGGAATGTATGAAGGTTCCGTGTGAGGTCACAGTCCCACATATGCTGAGGCCTGGGTGCTGGGCAGATCTCCTCGGACTCTTCCAGCCTCAGACCCAGACCCTATGGACTGGTCTAGGTGGTACATCCTGGCTCAGGAGCTGTCATGTGCAGAGGGTCTTAGTCTGTTCAGGCTGCTATAACACATAGACTTACGGCTGGCTGGTGGCTCACTTGGGAGAGTCTGGTGCTGATAACACCAAGGTTGAGAGTACAGATCCCCATACCAGCCAGTGCAAAAAAAAAAAAAAACCAACATAGATTAGGAGGCTTGTGAACAACAGAAATTTATTCCTCACTGTTCTGGAGGCTGGGAAGTGCAAGATCAAGGTGCTGGCAGATTTGGAGTCTGGTGGGGGCCCACTTCCTCGTTCACCGATGGCCGTCTTCTGTCTTCTCGCTGTGTCCTCACATGGTGGAAGGGGCGAGGCGGCTCTCTGGGACTTTCATAAGGGCACTGATCCCATTCATGAGGGTTCCAGCTTCCCATGCTATGAGTGTTCCACAACCATCCATGCACAGTCAGGATCTGGAAGGATGCTCTATTCTTGCTGGTGGATACCTCTGAGGAGGGGACTGAAAATTGGCAGGAAGCCTTTGTTTATGCTTTGCTCGATACTCTTGTGCAATGTTGGAATTACTTTCTAAACCAGTTTAAAATTGTTACTGAGCACCTGTTCTCTACCTAGTGCTGGGTTAAGCTGGCACAGAGATGGCAGTCACACTCACTGACCTCGAGCAGTCCCACATTATAAGGATAGAGGCTCATAATCAGGCAGGTCAGTACAATGTGTTCAGAGTGACAGAGTGAGCTTCACCTTGGGGATGAGGGGCAGGCTCTGGCATTACCTTTTGGAGTAGCCAATGTGTGAGCTGGGAACTGAAGGCTCAGTAAGAGCCGGCTGGACAGAAGGCAGGTGGCGGACCCCAGGCTGAAAGAACAACTGGCACAAGAACACCGAGAACCACAAGCAGGGGGCTCGGAGGGTACCGTGTGTGCTTTGCTATGGCTGCCATGTGCGGTGGCTGCGGACACATGGTGAGAGACTTGGCAGTAGACAGGGCCAGAGCACGCAGGGATTCTGAGGAAGGAGTTATTTGTGGCTACAGTCAAGGGGAAGTCTTCTTGGAGGAGAAGAAACTTCTGGCTGCTTCTGGTACCTTCTAGGATTGTTTGAACAGGATCCCATACTCCATCTCCTTCTTGGTTGTCTTTTGAAAACTCTTCCTGTGAGGGGGAGTGTGTGAAGGGCTGGAGAGGAGAGGAGCCAGCAGCTGAGACCAGGTCATCTGGATTACCCCTTTGATGGGGATGTGTGTCTTCCCAGCAGACTCCTTTCTGCTGTAAGTGAAAATTACTCAGAGGGTTTGCTCTTGGGGGTGCTCACAATAGCTCCCCCAGGGTCCTGGCTGTGAAGGCTGCTGAACTCCATCTTCACAGCTGTCCAGGAAGCCCAGGGCTGTGCGGCTTCCTGAGGCCCAGCCCTGGGACCTCTCAGCCACGGAGGAAGAATGAGGGGACAGAAAAGCAGGCGACACATTTACGCATTTGTGATTCCTCCTTGCTGACTTCTGTCTGTGTTTACATCCAGGCTCACTGAGGGGAATAAAGCCTGGGTGATGTCAGCAGCTCGGGGTGCTTGGTTTGCTGAATCCTGTGGCTCCAGTTGGGCTGTGCCACAGCTGAAAATATTAAGACGTTAAGGGAGTGCACTGAGCACTGACACTCCACAGTGGCTTTCAGTCTTTCTGGGAGAACTCAGAAGGAACCCAAGCTGGCCAGGTGGCCCATTGTAATGGGCATCAGTTCTCATTGCCCAGGATTTTAGACATAAGAGGTGCTGGAGTTTGAATTGAATCAACCGCCTCATGTAAGCCTTGGCTTAAAACCCTTCACTGGCTCCCCAGTTAGGATCTCCAGACTTAGCAAATAAAAGTGCAGAATGCCCAGTTAATTTGATTTTCAGACACACCATGAATAATCTCTTAGTATAAGTGTGTCCATGCAAATATTCACTGTTTACCAGAAATGTGAATTTACTGGGCATTCTGTATTTTATCTGGCAACCCGATCCCTAATGGCTACAACTTAAAGCTCAAATTCTGGCTCCATTTCTCCAGGATTTAACTCCTTCCTGACTTTTCCCTCCGGAAACCCCATTTCCCACTCCCTCATCTGTTCCCTTATTTGTGCTCAGTTTGGTTTTCAGACAAGTGCAACTACCTCCCAGCATGGCTTTGCTTTTGTCTTTCTTGCCCCTGGGCCTTTGCAAACTCCTTTTCCTTCACTTACCATCTTAAGTGCCATGTCTCGAATACCACCACTGATCCCCAATAGGGCAGAACCTCTCTCCTCTTTAAACATCCTTTGTATCTTTTTGGATGAGCTTCTCTAATTGTAGAGGATACTCACTGCTTTGTCTGCTTGCCACCTTCTCCCTTCTGCTGGAGAAAGCACCCCTCCTCTGGATAACTGCCCCACCTCTGACTCTAACCACCTTAACCACTGCTTCCAGCAGGAGCTTCAAGAGTTTTTTTTTTTTAAGTTTATTTATTTATTATTATTATTATTATTCTCACTCTATGATGTTGCAGAGCAGCTGGGGAGAAGGGGGAGAGAGGAAAGGGGAAGGAAATAGGGTGGGAGAAGGAGGAAGGAGGAGTGGTGGGGTTGAGACCTGTGGCATCCCCCTCATTCATGCAGGAGACCATGGAGCTTCCAGCAGTGGCTTGGTCATTGCTGGGCTGGGTGCAGATGTCAGACGGGTGTGGCTGAAGCCCTCGCCCCCCCACTGCCCCAGCTCAGGAGCTCAGGGCACTCCCCAGCAAGAACTTTTATACTCATGTGACCCCACCCCCTGCCACAGATGACTGGCCCAGAGAGGAACACCTGATCCAAGCCAGGCCTATCAGTTCCTTCTCTAAGTGTTTTTTATAACTCATCTTGTCTGGCACCCAGCCCAGATAACACCCTAACATCTATACTGAGCATTGAGTCAACATCACCCTTGTTTTCAAGGGCACAATTATTTTATCTGTTAGGACCTATAGCCCAAATTACCATATCAGGTAAGGACACTCACCCCCATGTGACCGCAGTGATAGAAGATGCCACAGTAGAGTGGAATAATCATTGGTCTGGGAGTCCAGAGAGAGACCTGAGCTCTAGTCACAGCTCGGCCACTAACTCCCTGCAAGACCCATTCTGTCAACAGACTGCACACTCTGAGGGCAGGACCACAGCTCATCCTTCTCTGTAGCCTCAGAAGTGGGCACATGGTAGGTGTTAGATAAATGGTTGACAAGGGTGGTCATAATGGTGATGGCAACAATGACAGCATGAATGCTGCTCTCTGGACCTCAGCCTTTTTTACTCTAAACTGGGGGATTGGATTTGATGAGCTCTAAGGGCACTTCCAGTTCAAATATTCTATCATCACCAACACCAATACTAAATGACTCGGGTGACAGCCCTACGACACCAGTACCATGCATTAAGGCAAGATTGTCATTGCAGTCAAAGACATAACCATTCTCTCTATTAGGATCTACAGGCAAAGTGTCTACATGTGTTCCAGGGTTTTATTAAAATGAGTGGGACCAGAAAAATAAAGCAAAGTATCAAGTAAATGATAAGTAGTGCAGGGGACATTGAGGTGACTTGATATACAAATGTGGCAAAGAAAAAAAATTCATAAAAAGGGAAACATGAAGGTAGCCTGAGAATGGCTGGGTTTTGTGAATGCTGCTGAGCAGTACTAACCTGGTCATGCATGGGGGCATTTGTAGCCCACCCCAACCCTCTCACTTGTCTTTTACAGGGAAAGCCTTTTTTT
>NW_007731089.1:139657-141409 GCF_000696425.1 Galeopterus variegatus | reverse complement strand
ATAATACTTTACCAGGTTTCTATGTATTCCTTATTCTAGTCAAGTTGACACCTAATATTAACCATCACGAGGGCCGTCCAAAGATTCTATGAAATGTTCTATCAGTGTTAACTCAGCTGCATAAAACTGTTCACTGTTCAAGTAAATATCTCCTTTCAGATTCATGAGTAAATAAAACCTTGGGAAGGAAAGCCAGCAGGGCATGAGAGTGCAAATTTGCTGATTGCATAGCAAATCTGCACATTCTAAATCAAGAGTGTCTCCAGGCAGCTGTCCAGCCCTCAGGCTGAAGTCACCATGACTTGGGGGCACGCCGGCCTGGGTGCTGCCTCAGCACCTCCCCCAAGTGTCAGGTGCTGCCAGCAGCCCCCGAGGGGGAGGCTGCTGGGCGGCAACCCCAATTCCATGACTCAGGCTGGCACCAGCCCAGGGAAAGCAAATGTAGCTCACTCACGAGCAAAAGCAACGCATGGCCCATCCTGACAGATGTCACTCTTCCCAGGCTCCTCTCTAGAAAGGAAAATAGCAGCCATGACTCCTCTTTGCTTGCAAAGTCCTACNTTTTTTTGTATTTAGGGGGCTAATATGCAACGTGCTGGTGTCCCCCACTTTATAAAGTCAGCACATTTTAGGAAAGTTGCACTTAAACTGAACTTTTGCAAAGCAAAAGTTTATAATGACATATATTATTTGTTGGACTACTGCAATAGCTTTAGTCCTTAAAAAAAAATGACAGGGCCATTGAGAAATCCACCAGTTACTTTGTATCATATCCAGAGAATAACTAATGGCTTTGTCCCCACAGCTACAGCTGCCCAGAAGGGTATTATGAAGGATTAAATAGTATCAAGGGAGTAATTCTAATGCAAGACTCAGAGTGCCTTAAATCTGTCATGACAAGAAAATGAAAACTTATATTTCTATGTGCTGACAAGGAGGCTTTGAGAGGCATTCTAGAAAGAGTTAGAATTCTGAAGTCCAGGAAGCTCATCCAGGGGTCAGGGTAAGGCTAGAGTGGGGCTGCTCAAAGTGGGGTGCCGCAGAAGCCAAGCACTCCAGGCAGTCGAGGCAGAGAAGGCTCAGAAGCTAAGTTGGGGCTCAAAATATATATCATTCATACATTCTTGAATGAGTGAATGAATGGCTTGGTGGATCCTTCTGTAAAAGAAGAACATTTGTCTTGTGGATCTTTCAGGGCTGTTTTAGTTAGGGTTCTCCAGAGAGACAGAACCAATAGGCTGCATCCATAGATAGATGAGAGGGGACTTATTAGGGGAACTGGCTCACGTGATTGTGAGGGCTGAGGAGTCCTGCAAGAGCCATCTGCAAACTGGATGCCAGTAGCGTGGCTCAGTCCAAGTCCAGAAGCCTCAAAACCAGGGAAGCTGATGGTGTGATTCTCAGTCCAAGGCCAAAGTCCTGAGAGCCAGGGGTGCTGCTGGTGTAAGTTCTGGAACCCAAAGGCTAAAGAGTCTTGAGTTCGGATGTCCACGGAGAAGAGAGCAGAGTGTGTCCCGGCCCCAGTGGGATACACCGAGTGAGAGATTCTCTCTTTCCTGTTTTTGTTCTCTCCGGGCCCCCGGCAGATTAGAAGGTGCCCACCCGGTATAGAGGGCAGATCTTTCCTACCCTGTCCACTCAGCCACACATGCTAATCCCCTCTGGAAACACCCTCACAGACACACCCCAAAATAATACTTTACCAGGTTTCTATGTATTCCTTATTCTAGTCAAGTTGACACCTAATATTAA
>NW_007731089.1:122954-137987 GCF_000696425.1 Galeopterus variegatus | reverse complement strand
GCCGCCGCGCTTCCCAAACGGCGCACTATAGCAGTGCGCCACCGGGCCAGCCCCATACATGTAAATTTAAAATATCACTCCAGTTATAAAAATACCACTCCAGAGGGAGTCTGGAGTTAGCAGCCAATTTTACCCCACCGGGTATTACCTCTGTCCCTAAATGGGAGCACCTGGTTCTGGTCCAGATCAACTTTTCGCATCATTTTCTTTGTGCTTGATCCATTCCCAGCCCCTGTCAAGTTCCATGATAGCACATTTGTTGGTGTCAACAACATTAACTGCAGAGAGGTCTCATACTCTCTATCTGCAAAGTCCCACCACTGGCCTGCTGTTCTGGATATTCCTGTTTGCATTTGTTATTGCAGGATCCATGTACAGCTGAAACACTGATGATGTCTTTCTCCAGGCACTCTCTTCTAATGAGAACAATTCTGAAAATCTTCCACTGTAAATGTCTGTGAGAGGTGCAGAGGTTGGAAGATGGTTTATAGACCTTCTTGGCTTTATGAAGGGAAAAGATATGTCTAAAGTTGAATGGGAGACCCCCCCACCCCCACCGTTGTTTCTTCTGTGTTCCCTTATCAAATAATCCCTGCGCTGGAACCGCCTCCCCAGCGTTGGAACTGCCTCCCCAGCGTTGTGCAGTGTAGCTGTTTTACTCCTGCATCAACTGGGATATCTTCTCTGCAGCAGCCCATGCGGTCATAGCAAGGAACTGAAGACCCTGAGTCAAATCTCCCCTGCAGAAGACTCCTCCACACCCCTGAAGCCCACAATGATTTATTTGGAACTCCTTCTTTTTCATTCACATGAGCTATTTCTACAAAAGAATACGGTTCCTAAAAAGTCGTACATTTTTATAAATTGAAAATTTAACAGGAACCCTGTTGATAATCTATCATGTTAGATTTAAATATACTTTATTGGACAAATACTAAATCCCTCTATATTTTAGGTTTTATGAATCAAGTTTTTCCAGTAGTGTATGGTTTTAAAGAAGAAACTACCTCTAGAGATGAGGCCATGAGTGTCCACTAGCAGCCAGGCCAGGTCCCAGCTGGAGGAGGCAGCCTGTCCAGGGCAAGAGGCGAAGAGAACGAGCAAATGAACGCAGGGAGAAGAGGAGACGTGCCCAAACTCCCAAGCCTGAAGGAACCTGTCCTCAGCCTGAGGGTGCAGTCCTCGGTCTGTGGGGACCTGTTATCAGCCCACCTACAGCCTGAGACAAGTAGGAGACATGCAGAAATCATGAGGTGACCTGTCCATACCCTGAGGGACCAGTCCTCAGCCTGGGGGCCTGTCCTATACCCGAGGAATGTGTGCCTATCTTCTTCTGTCCAGTGGCCTTTGTGTCGTCAGAGTCCCAGCTGGGGACTGTGTTACTCATCTTTGCAGCCCTTCTGGGGTGCAGCGCCCAGTGAGTATTGTTGGAGTTCCCCTAGCTTTTCCAATGATTTCCACTTTCATTGGAACACACCTATGAGGACACATGCCTTCATTCATTCTAATTCCCACCCTTTTTCTTTGTAGGTCTTGCCTCTGGACCAAATGGTCGTAGGAGACATGCAGAAATCATGAGGTGACCTGTCCATACCCTGAGGGACCAGTCCTCAGCCTGGAGGCCTGTCCTATACCCGAGGAATGTGTGCCTATCTTCTTCTGTCCAGTGGCCTTTGTGTTGTCAGAGTCCCAGCTGGGGACTGTGTTACTCATCTTTGCAGCCCTTCTGGGGTGCAGCACCCAGTGAGTATTGTTGGAGTTCCCCTAGCTTTTCCAATGATTTCCACTTTCATTGGAACACACCTATGAGGACACACGCCTTCATTCATTCTAATTCCCACCCTTTTTCTTTGTAGGTCTTGCCTCTGGACCAAATGGTCTGTAACTTCCAGGTTTGGTTCAACACATACTTCTGGGTCGATAAGTGAATGCCAGGGATGGGGTTCCATGCTATGAGGGCACAGACCAACTGCAGACATGTCGCCTGCCCTGTACAACCTAGAATCTGTTAGGAGAACAAAAGGGATGCTTTGCTTCATTGCAGAGATATCCCCCAGGGGAGCTGAAAACAGGCTACACAGAGCCCCCAGGAGACACGATACTGACGCGGCCACCACAGCCGGGGTCAAGCTAAGGTAAGCACTAGCTTCTGACTCTCACACCCATTGTCCCCAGACGGCTGGATTCCCTGGTCACTGACGTGTGTGCTGTAGGCCCAAAGCAGACTGTCCAGCATTCCAGAATGTTTGGATCAAGTGGTCAGCACCACTAGGGCTGTCACCTGGGAGACAAATGACAGTGAAAGGCATAAGAGTCAGTCCAAAGCAGACTGTCCGGCATTCCAGAATGTTTGGATCAACTGGTCAGCACCACTAGGGCTGTCACCTGGGAGACAAATGACAGTGAAAGGCATAAGAGTCAGAGACTGAGCTGTTGCCATCCCCAGTGACTGCCACAACCACTTGCTTCCCCTACAGGGACAGGCTGCCATGGGGACCACGTGTTCATACCACCTGGTGAGGACCAGAGACACCCCCATGGCTCTCTGGCTCTTGTTTTTCTGTGGCCCATGTAGCCCTTCACTTCCACCGACACATTTCCTTATTTAATCTATTAGGCCACTTATGAGGTTATGGTCGTGCCATTAAGTCCTACTCCTGCTCCTGTCCTGGGAGACATTTTGCCTTTTAAGGTGATTTTATCTATCACGTACTGCGCTAACTAGCTTGACTCTTGGTCTCTAGACGTGTCTCCCTGTCACCAATGGGCCAGCTCCAAAGTATGACCTGCATTGTGCCAACTCAACAAAACAGGCTGGGCTAAGTGTCCAGCAGTGCTGTGGAAGACAGAGGGAGGATTCACTCGGCTGATCCAGAGAACTCCATGGAAGGGATGGGATTGGCAGGCAGTTTGGAGGATGCTGGCATTCGGATAGGCAGAAAGAAGAAGGAGATGTGTTTAGGTGAGCAGAGACTTGGAGGAAAGCAAACAGACACATTTGGCAGTATTGCTAAGGAGAAAGTTATAAAGGGGAATCTGGGGAGATGCATGGAGAGGGGTGGAGCCAAAGCATTCACACAGAGGCCATAGGGGGTCATTGAAGGTTTTTGTGGGGGACAGTGACATGATCAGAGCAAAACTTTAGGAAAACTAAGCTGGCAGTGGACGAGGAAGAGTCTGGTTTTAGATAGATTGAGTGCCAAGTGAAGGACCCCCTAAATAGAATTATAAATAAAGTGTTCACAAATACAGAAACCTTTGCCCTCGTTCACCCTGGGCATCTGTCTACTGAGGGGGCTAGAGTTGGTTACAAATGGAATACCACAAGAAGGGTAATAGAGTGATATTGTGCTCCTACACTCGAAAATAGCACTAGGCAGCAGAAAATTGTTTTGCAAGCCAGATTATTGTCTAAAGAAAGGATTTTCCAAATTCCTTTATTTCTCTGACATATCAGCATGTGAGTCTACAGAGTTCTTCTGCAGTGTATAGGAGAGACCCCAGTTTCTTGTTAAAGCTTAGCTGGAGGCAGGATGATGGAAGATACGATGTAGGAGAAATAAAAGAAAAGCCCACTTGTTCTCTGGCTGGGTGCATGCAGGAAAGAAAGGGAAGACAGGGAGGAGACAAAGAAGGAAGATGTGGGACTCCCAATATCCCCTGTCCAGGCTTGACTGTGGACGGGGAAAGGGAGCACTAAATAAGTTCAAGGTGATGTCAAGGGCAGGTGATCATATTCAGGGGGCCTTATAAGGTGGCTCATGCAGAAACCAGGGCTGCAGCTGGGCAGGAGGGCAGGGTGCAGGGCAGGGCAGACACTCGGGGCTGCAGTGGGAACCCTGCCAAACCCTGACCAAGCAAGGAGAGACCAGGTGACAAGGTACCAGCTTCAGACTTCAGTGGGGCAAGAGGGATTCAGGTGGACCAAAGCCATTACCCAGGAAACAGAGTGGGGAGGACACTGTCATCCAGGACCCTAAGCCCTTGCTGTTGCTGTAAGAGAACATACGTCCTTTCCTTATACACTCAGACACCATAGGAGCCAAAATAGGTGCTGGGAGAGGCATTCTTAGAGTCTGAGCATTTTTATCCAAATGACAGATGGTTGCCTAAAGGGGCCATTTCAATGAACAGATCAGATCGTGTTTAAACAAGATTGAATATTAAATTAATTTTTGCCACTAATCAGTGGGTGGGGGAATGGAAGGACCTCAAAACAAAGACCACATTAGTGATGGAAAAGTTAAAAATTGCTCTCACTTTTCTCTGCACCTCTGAGTGATTAGTGAGCTACTTTTTGCCGTACTCAAATTACAAACTAGGTATTACCCAAATGGAAGAGATGGGAAGCTGTGGGAGTGAATGAGATTTTTGAGACAGAGATAGAGAGTTTACAGGGTGATCAGAAGACTGAGAACAATATTTTGGAAATGCCCTCAAATAGTACCTAGCCAACCCAGTAATCTACAGAATTTGGTAATCTTGTGCATATATATTGTTTCTGCTAAAGCCACTGTTAATTAAAACATCTTCTTCTCCATCATATATGCAGTAGGGTTACATGTGGCAAATTTCCAGCAGTGACTAGCACTTTGCAACAATCAGCTCTCCATCTGGAGGGATAACCATGCCTCTGCCCTCAAATTAACAAGCCAGTGAATTGGAGACGGGTCAACACTTCACAGCCTGTATTATTTTGCAGTTTGCTGTTCTTGTGTCAGAAGGCAGCATCAGTTTTCATCCTAGTTGATGACAAGTTTGTTGGCTAGTGGGATAGGAGACCGGAAGGGTTGAGAGTCAAGGTCCCAGTATACACAGGAATGGGCAAGTTGGAACCAAGTCCATCTCCATTGCTTTCTCCTTTGAGGCTGAGGACAATTCATACAAATTGTGGTCAGGATTCATGCTATGAAAAGTAGGAGAGTGAAGGGTAGAGGAGGCATTTTGCCTGCAAAGAGACATTGCAGTGGGCTTGGGTGATGAGAGACAGGTGGCTTGCTGGAGTCTTGGCGACCAGCTTTTCTGAAAAGAGAGAGGCAGGCGACCATGCTGCCAGCACCTCCTTCCATTTGTTCTGCATTTTCTCCTCCTTTGCTGAAACCTGATGGCTTGTTCTGCGTATAGCACAGGGATACTACTAATGTTTTAGTATTGTTGAGATCATCCGTAAAAGCTTTTATTTCATCTGTAAACATGTGCATTGGAATGCTTGCTACAATTCTTTTCAATTTAAAGGACCACAAGGGCTGGCTGGCTAGCTCAGTTGGTTAGAGCACAGCCTTATAATACCAAGGTCACGGGTTCAGATCCCCAAGCCGGCCAGCTGCCAAGAGAAAAAAAAAGAAAGGAAATTAATAGAGGACTACATGGTAATAACATTAAAGGGGAAAATGTTTAAAAATCACAATCACCCGTAATCCCACTACCCTATCCCAAAACAGCCATTTTTGATTTTGCATACTACCTTCCACACACACTTATTTTACATCCTCGTAATCAAGTGTACATTAGTAATTTCCTTTTGTTTTCATGAACCATATTTCAAAAGCATTTCCCACATTTCCATAAAGATGATTAGTAATGGCTACAAACTATTTAATCATGTGGCATACCATAATTTACAAAATTTAATTTAAAGTTTCAAAGCATAAGGTACGTCCTACCTACCATTGTGGCCACCATGGTGCTCTGCCACAGTAGAACCTTAACATATTTCGGTCAGGAAGTTTTGTATCTGATCAATAATCAATAGTATGACAACATCAATATTTTTATCTTGGTCTTTCTCAGCCTCCAAGATCCCCCACCTCATCCCACACTGCTCCTGCAAACTGATGTGGTATCTCCTCCTGCAGCCCATTTTCCACAACAGAAGCAGAAACCCCAGAGGCCCACAGTCCCAGCCTCCCGCATCTGGGTGCAGGGGTTGACCTGGGCCCTACCTCCCAGACTGCGCACCCTGACTCTGGCTTTAAAGGAACAGAGGCCATGGAGAGCTTTCTGGCAACAGGAGGCACTGGCTGCTGAATGTTTGGGAGCTGGAGCAACTATGGAGCTGTGTTCAAAAGCAGCCATAGCGGTGTCCATTCCATGGTGTGACCATGGCCATAGCTGTGGCCATTGCCCAGAGCTCATGGCTCCTAATCATTTTCCACACCTGGCTCTGTAGCCTCCTGGCAAGTCTAAGAGTACTCAATATGCTGTCAGTAAATCTCTTTTCTACTTCAATTAGCTTGAGTCTGTTTCTGTTGTTTGCCTCTGGCTCAATCCTCACTTTCTATCTCTATCAAAACCTTTCCAATACAGAATCGAACATCTGTTCCCACCAAGGCATAAAAATACCCTCCCTCATTCGTACGAGGCTTTACTACTTACAATATTCTTTTGTCATTATGCACTCTTTCATTTGATTTGATAAGCCAAAGCATTCTAACTTACATATTTTTACTATGTTCAAATTAAAGGTGAGAAAAATAGGGTCCAGAGTGACTCAGTGAATGGCCCAGGGTCACACAGTAAATTATTGGTTCTTCTAACTCAAAAGTCCATGCTCTCTTCATTTAAAAAGCTACCTCTCACCTTAACATGTTCCATTTCAGACATTTCAGGATGGGAGGGAACTCACTGGGGATAGAGAGAGGAAATACAGAAGGGGGAGGCTTCTCCGAAGGAGAAATTATGTCAAGTAGGTAGTGATTTCTGCCGGCTAAGGGGAAAAGATGCCTTGGGTACACACACACACACACACACACACACACACAAATGCATGCACGCTCACCCAGCTAGTGTCCCTCTCCTCTGCTTTCCCATTACAAGGTGCTAAGCCTCATATGAGTTAGTTAACAGCTACCCAGCCAGGCAAAACACACCTTTGATGAGCTTCTGTTTTTGTGACACTAAGTGTCCCATCCATGTGGACTTGAAAACATAACACCTCAACAGAAATGACTCACACATTAAGACCTTGGCAAGGTGAAGGGAACCAAACTCTGCTGCTTTGCAAGCTTTGTAAGAGGGGAAGCCAAACACCAGTCCCCTGCTGCTTAAAGAATAGCTTGCTACCTGCAGGCAGAAAATATCAGTCAGCTTTGGAAGAGACTGGGTATAAATGCAGGGAGTGGAGTTCCAAAATGGGTTACAAAGAAACTTTAAATTGAGGCTCCTAAGTCTTCCACATGGATCCCTAGCATTTTGAGGCTGAGATAAGAAAAGACTAGTAAACCCCCTCCTATACACTGCCACTACCAGAATAATGGGCTCCCAGGAAGCATATGGCAGCATCTGAGAAGCCAACTTGACAAAAAGAAAAAATAAGGAATCTGAATCCAGCCAAGCCTCTGGATCTAACTACGATTTACCAGAAATAGGGAGGTGTCTTAGTATGGGTTCCGTGAAGAGAACAGCCTGAGACAAGGATTTGGGTACAGATAGTTTATTTGGGAGATGATCCCAAGAAGGAGTGGGGGAGTGACCAAAGTAAAGCCTGGAAGAAAAAACAAGGAAGTGTGTGTTAATAATGAAGGGTAGTTACCCTTTATTGATATGTTGATAAAAAGGGCCTTTCCCCAATGTATGTTCTTGATGCCTTTGTCAAAGATCAGTTGGCTGTAAGTCTGTGGGTTATCTATTCTATTCCCTTGGTCCGTGTGTCTGTTTTTATGCCAGTACTATGCTGTTTTGGATATGATAGCTTTGTAGTATAGTTTGAAATCAGGTAGCGTAATGCCTCTGGCTTTATTTTTTGCTCAGGATTGCTTTGGCTATTTGGCGACTTCTGTTGTTCCATATGAATTTTAGGATTTTTTTTTTCTATTTCTTTAAAGAATGTCAACAGTATTTTGATGGGATTGCATTGAATCTGTAGATCGCTTTGGGTAGTATGGACATTTTCACAACGTTAATTCTTCCAATCCATTTATGTGGAATGTCTTTCCATCTTTTGGTGTCCTCTTTAATTTCTTTCAGCAGTGTTTTGTAGTTCTTGTTGTAGAGATCTTTCACCTCTTTGGTTAAATTTATTTCTGGGTATTTTACTCTTTTGGTAGCTATTGTAAATGGGGTTGCTTTCTTGATTTCTTTTTCTGCTTGTTCATTGTTGGTATATAAGAATGCTACTGGTTTTTGTGTATTGATTTTATATCTTGCAACTTCACTAAATTGGTTTATGAGCCATAAAAAAGAATGAAATTCTGCCGTTCACAACCACATGGATGAGCTTGGAGAAAATTATGTTAAGTGAAATAAGCCAGGCACAGAAAGAGAAATACCACATGTCCTCATTCGTAAGTGGGAGCTAAAAAATAAACAAATAAATAGAAAGAAAGAAAGAAACAACTACAATAACATGTTAACTTACAGAAAGAACAGATCTATGGTCTCTAGAGATGGGAAAGAGGGAGGGGGAGGGGGATTAGGAAAAAATGGGGTAATGGACACCAAGAATAGTTATGATTTGTAATGATGAACATACTAACAATACTGATTTGATCATCACATATTGTACACAAGTACTGATAGGCAATTCTGTTCCCCATAAATATGTATAATCAATAATGTTTCAATTTAAAAATAAATGTAAGTAGTAATAATAATAAAGGGCCAATAAAGCATGATTGCAGCCGTGGATAACAGGGCCTCAATCCTGCTTGGGACCCTCTATAGAACCATCTGGAACATGCCTCAGAATTATCTTTCCAGAGAATGGGGAGCTGAGGAATTTATGTATCATTGGTAAAGGGTTGCCTGAGGGTGCTAGTCCATCCCCCTTTCCCCCCACCTTGCCACCCAGAGTAACAGTGACAGCGCTCCATGCAAGGCCACAATTTCCATCATTTAAGCTGTGCTGAAACCAGCTTGCCCGGGCAGTGTGGCATGGTGCATCACAAACACCTGCCACTCTGGGATGGAGGACAATGCTAAATGCCACCATGTAGATGCTGTCAGCCAAATCCAAACTGGGGAATATCTGCAGGACTAATGCCCTGATTTCTTCTACAATTAAATGGCATTAAAAATTAACAGAAATGGGCCGGCCCGGTGGCGCACTGCTACAGTGCGCCGCTTGGGAGCGTGGTGGCACTCCCACCTGCACTAACTCTTTTAAGGATCCTAATGAACAAACCAACTGTAAAATGACTCTTTTGAGACAATTGAAGAACATTGAATATGACCTATGTATTAGGTGATCGTAAGAAATTAATTTTGTTAGGTGTGAAAATGACATGTAGTTGAGTTGGGTTTTTTAATCTATACTGAAGTCTTTATAGTTGAAATTACAGGATGACTGAGATTTGCTTTAAAATACTCTAGCAAAACAAAAAGTTGCTGGGAATGTAGATAAAGTAAGAATAACAAATGCTGATAATTGCTGAAGCTGGGTGGTAGGTATACTGTAATTAACATGTAGTTCTCTCTGCTTTTATGTAGAGAAAATACCTATAAACAAAAGTTATATTTGGGGAACAAAAGAAAGCAGTAATAAGCTCAGGGGAGCATCGATCTATCCACTGCTCGTTTACTGAGCAGCTTTTTTGTGTGTCCAGAGATGAATATAACAATCCCTGCCCTCTATGAGCTGGAGGAGGAGGGGGCAGAAGTACTCAAGGCACAACACTGTAAACTATAGGAGGTCACTTCACAATCATGATCAGTTAACTTCCGTGTGAGTATACTGACAGCTAGGACTGAGCAAGACTGGATTGACCAGAGCTGGAGAAGGTGGGACGTCACACCTGCCCCCATTCTGGAGCCTATAGCCTAACTGCCTGGACTAAGGCCTGCTTTCTAACCCAACATTTGAAAAAGTCCAATCTGATTTCTGATTCTTCAGATATCTGTTCGCTGGCCAGTTACTCAGCTGGTTAGAGCACAGTGTTATAACATCAAGGTCAAGGGTTCAGATCCCAACACTGGCCAGCCACCAATAAATAAGATCCCTGTGTGCCCTGTTAGCTTATCCTTGAACAATAGCATTAGAGTTTTGAGAACTCCTAGTAAAAGCAGAACTGAGAGGTTAAGGGTTGAACAGAAAGACAGGAGATAAAGCAGGTGGTAATTTGGGAAGCCTGGAAGTGGGAAAGTTGGGTCAGAATTCTATGGGGGCTTGACATTGGGCCCACGCCTAATAGGAAGGAGGAACCAAGCTTTAGAGATGGGGTGAGGGTCCTGCCAGTTTCTGCTCAGTCACGTGGAGCCCCAGGCTGTGACCCCAGGCACTGGGGAGGGCCTCCTGCAAGCCCATTCAGGCCAAAGTGGAGCCATAGGACAGGCTCCAGCCATTTTTTAGTCTTTTTGTCACCTCACTCAAATCCAAATACCAGGGAAGGGGCTCCTGAAGAGACAATTAGAAGCATGCTTAGTGGCAGATGTGTTACCCCTCAATAAGAAAGTTTTCTACAAGGAAAGTTACTGAACACCCACTGTCAGTCAGATGTGTGGCTACTGGCCCTCTGGGTCCTGTCCTTCTGGGTCCTGTGTCTCTGGGTCCTATCCCTCTGGGCCCTGCCTCTCTGGGTCTGTCTTGGTGCGGCAGGCTGAGCACAGCAGGGAAGGGGCTTGGTTAGATGGGGGATGGACAAATCTTCACTCCACACTGACTCATCCCTGAGGCTGTCAACTGTTTAGAGTCAACCTCTGGGTAGGTGAACTGGGGTCAGGACTGTGATTCACACTTGAAAATCTGAGATGATCTGTAAATGGTTTTCTCCCCGGTTTCCTTTGGCAGCAGAAGCAGTTCATAAAGAAAAGTTTATTTTTGCAAGAGAGGTGGCTCAAAACTTGATAACTGATTTTGTTCTGTTATGAACATTTTTTAAAATTTCTAAAAAACTTTAGAACCTGGAGGAGACCATGCCCACCCCAGATCTGCAGACTGTGGTAGAGACTACAAGTCATGACACTGGGGGCCAGGCACACCCAGGGCCCTCCAAGGGTCCCTTCCTTCCGCTGGGGCTAGGGAAAGCATCTTTGGTGATCAAGTCTTTGATGACCACAGTCCAGGTGAACTTTGGTCCTCAGATTCCATTTTCCCCTGAACTATGGCTGTGAAGTACCTCCTGGCCAGCCCAGCCCCTCCTTCCAGCACTTTCCAGAGATTCCAGTATGGAAAGTTTGAGTTACTTGTGCTCAGCCAGCCAGCTACTGAAGATAAAAATCAGAACAAAAATTAGAGGCATCTGAGACCATGGCCTGTTTGAATAGCTGAGTTACATTTCCTCCTCTTCCATTCTTAGCTCCAAGATTGCAAGGTGCGTAAGGAAGACCAGAATCTGAAAGTCATTGGGTCTGACCTCCGCCGGCAATGGAAGCTTGAATCCCCTCTCCAGCATCCTGCCACCCAGCCAGGCGGTCCTGGAACTCCCTTGGTGACAAGGAGCTCCCCACCTTCCAGGGAAGCTTTTCCCATCTCGGACAACTCAGTTCATGAAAGAATTCTGACACTGAGCTGAAATCTCTCCACCTCGTTGTTCCTTCTGGGCTTCACAGAAAAAAATTTTTACTCCTCTTTCAATGGACAGTTTTTCAGATACTTGATGGTAGTTTCCAGATCCACCACCCCCAAGTCTTCCCTCCTGCAAGCTGTAGCCTCAATGCCTTCAAGTATTTCCTGTGACAAGTCCCCCACCTCCTTCCCCAGCCCTGGCTGCTTGCTCTGCACGCTCCAGGCTGTCCTCATTTTTCTTAAAACCTGCAAGCAGAAGAGTCCCACTTTCCAGGGTGAGCAGAGTGTCCACTGATGTTGCATGATGCCCATACCACACTGGTGGCAATAAGCATTGTGGAACGAAGGAGAAAAGAGGGGTGGAGGAGATGGGAGAGAGAAGAGGAAAGAAAGAAAGGGAACAAATAAGAAAAAGAAGGAGGGCGCGTAGATGGCTTTTGAGCAGTCTCCCCTGCCTGGGCTGGGCAGGGCTGTCCCAGGCCCTGTCCCCAGGCTCCCCTGCACTGCTATTCTTGAAGCTGGCTCTTCTGGAGACCTCAGCACCGCAGCTCAGGCTCCCAAAGAACTGGGCCCTGGAGAAAGTGCAGCTCACAGAGGCAGTCAGAGAGCCTGCAGCTTCCCAGCCCTGCTCTGCACAGCATGGCCCGACTTGGAGCTGGGGCCCAGGAAGGGATGCCAAGCTCCAAGCTCGGTTCCTGGAAACTCCTGGCCCAATGCAGTCAGTGCTGCTCCTGTTCCAGTTGTGGGACATACTTTGGAACTCACCGCCAAACATTCACGCCATATTCCAGGGCCAAGGGGAAACAGAGACAGGAAGACAGGAGCAATGTCCATCAGATGGACGAACAGATGAGTTTTTTTTTTCCTTTTTGTCTTTTTTCGTGTCCGGCAACGGATCGCAACCCTCAGTGTCACGCCCGTACCGGACCGGGACCGGCAATGGGACCGCAACCCTTGGTGTCGCGCCCACACCGCGCTCAGCCAGTGAGCAGGAACCGGTCTGTATGTGGGATCCGAACCCTCGGCGGGAGCGCCGCAGCGCTCACAAGCGGCGCACTGTAGCAGTGCGCCACTGGGCCGGCCCCAGATGTGTTTTAACTAACAGGGCACTTTTGCATTCATGATCTCATTTGGGCTCTTTGGTACCTTTATTTTCCCCAGTACATCATACACTTGTGTAGAAACCAAGGATGAAAGAGGTCAATCTCAGGACCATGCAAGGAGCTTCATGCTACAGTTGTGTATATTCACACACATAGACTGTAAGCTCTAGGGGTCAAAATCCAGCCTCCATCTCACATAATCCTCTCCTCTCCCCAGTCCTAGGAGTGATAGATGTTGTTCTTATTTTACAAAGATAGAAACTGAGGACCAGAGAATTGGATAAGTAGCCCAAGGTCACACAGCTAGCAAAGGATGGTCTTAGAATTAAAATCCTGGGCCGGCCCAGTGGCTCACTCGGGAGAGTGCGGTGCTGATAACACCAAGGCCATGGGTTCGGATCTCATATAGGGATGGCCGGTTCGCTCACTGGCTGGGCGTGGTGCTGACAACACCAAGTCAAGGGTTAAGATCCCCTTACCGGTCATCTTAAAAAAAAAAAAAAAAAAGAATTAAAATCCTGTTTGCTCAGGCTGCGACACCAATGCTATGTCCACTGGATTTATATGGGAGCTTTCCTCCTATACAGATAAAACACCCCATTTAGATAAAAATACAGAAATCTGTATGAAAAGTTTGTTCTATTCTGTTCTAATGCTAACTCCTTAGTCTGTAGAGCTCTGAAAATCAAAGTGTTTCAGACACAGGATAGAAGCAATGAAAATATCTCCCATTGTCTTTTCCGTGACTGCTCCTAAGAAGAGAACTGATGGGCCAACAAAGATTCGCCCCAAGCACAGATTCTATACGAGAGAACCAATGCTTCCAAAAAACGGCATTGTAAGCAGAATACAAAATTGTATGTTTACTGTGATTACCACTGAGCATAAAATGCATATGCATATACACAAAGGTTGGAAGGGAAATGCAAAAATTAAATCAGTTCTATGGCAAAGGAGTGGTTTGTTTTTCTTTCTTAAAAATGTATTTAATGTTTTTTTTTATCACGTTTGTGCCATAACAAAGGGATTTTGATAAAATGTGTAGATATTCATAATCTGAAATACAAAATCTCTCTACACTGCGGTATAAAGCTAACATGCAGCTGCTCGAGTCCCTAGGAGTATTGCTGCTTGGTTGACCACATTTGACCTTGACCAGTCCTGGTAATGGTCACCATAGAGATAGACAGGAATAGAGAGAAGGGGGAGCCGTCTTTCCTCTGCACAGTTTTGCTGATTGCTTGCTACTGTAACATTCTGAACACAGACTGTTCCCAACATGTCCATTTTTGTAGAGTCTCATGTTCAGGTTAGAATCAATTAAATCCTACTGAGTTCACTGAGC
Source organism: Galeopterus variegatus (assembly GCF_000696425.1). NCBI lineage: Eukaryota > Metazoa > Chordata > Mammalia > Dermoptera > Cynocephalidae > Galeopterus > Galeopterus variegatus. The sequence continues at coordinate 124,099 of NW_007731089.1, read as the reverse complement.
ACCTTCTATGTGCTCGGCCCCAGACATACAAAGAATAATAGGACCGGTCCCTGCACTGCGAGAGCTCCTTCTGTTCTGTTTTTGGAGCTGTGGAGGGTGAAACATCGTGGTCGTCATACACTCACTCCGTGCACAGCCTGCCCACCTTACCCTCCACGGGAAAGGCCCCCAGAGTGATAGGCCCTCCCTCTGCACTCCTGCATTCAGTCTTCCATTCAGAAGCACAGGGCAGAGCTCGTTGTGCATGCTCAATGCGCATGCATGTGCCTATCACCCGGTCAATGCCAGCACATGGCAGGCACTCAATATACAGTATATATATTTAACAAATCTCACCGCTACCTGGCAGCTAACTCCTGTTGATGGGCTGCACGATCTTGGGCAAGTTTCTACCCTCTCACCTTGCACTGTCCTCAACACAGCTGGATTATGAGGCTGCCCAGGCAGGCTTGTGTCATCTTTGCAACGCTGAGCCTGGCACATGAATTGCTGTTTGTGGGGCTCTGTCAGGGCCTGTCGAGTTGAGTCAACTTTACTCATCTTTGGAGGAGGCTCAGCTCTAACTTCAGCTCCTTGGTGGGCTTCTCTGACACCATTGTTTCACCTCCTCAGCCCCCCAGGTTCACACGGGGAACTGCTAAGAGAAGCCATTGCAGGGCCTGCACCATGAATCTAAACCGCCTCAGGCTTCCTTACTTACCTGTGCCCTTCCTGCTCTCAGACCTTGCCTCCCGCAGTGGACCAGAGAGGGAAGAGAGGCTGGCTCAGGGCCAGCGAGGGGCGCCCTCTCAAGACTGGTTGGGTGGGCAGCTGGTCTGTGGCTCACTTGGGAGAGTGCGGTGCTGATAACACCAAGTCAAGGGTTAAGATCTCCTTACCAAAAAAGACTGGTCGGGAGGGCAGCTGGCCAGCAGGAAGCCTCTCAGAGAGAGACACTGACTTATTTACCCTCGTCTCTCTGTCTCTGTGTGTGTCTCTTAGAAGACAAACAGAAAGTTAAGACCCAAACTACTTCAAAACTTAAAAATAACACAGCCCATAACGCACCTCCTAAGTCATCTTCAAATCTTGCTGAGTAATTCTACAGGCTTCCTTCCTTCCTTCCTTCCTTCCTTCCTTCCTTCCTTCCTTCCTTCCTTCCTTCC
>NW_007731089.1:121924-122689 GCF_000696425.1 Galeopterus variegatus | reverse complement strand
CAGAGGCTGCAGTTTACCCACCTACATTCCTGGCAGAGGGCCTAGCGCTAGCCACCCGCTGAGCAGTAGGTGCTCCGTGTTTGCTGGATGTGTTGAGTATCCACAATGAACCCTGCACCGTGCTTCCGAATGGGAGAGTAAATGGATGCGTAGAGGGATGGAGGGAGGGACAGGAGGGTGGATGGATGGATGGATGGATAGGTTGGTGGAAGGATGGATAGGTAGATGGATAGTAAGACACTGCATCAGGAAACAGATGCACAAATTGGGTAATTGAAAGAGAGTTTAATCAAGAACTACTTACAAAGTGGAGAGCAAGAGTTTAGGGAAATCAAGAGATGGATGCAACGCCTTGGGGCAGGAACAGAAGGAGCAGTCCCCACCCTAGTCATGAAGGGGCAAAGGGGAAAAATGATTACCAGAAGCCGGAGAGAGGAGCTGATGGGAGGAAGGTGGAGCTTCCAGTCGAGGAAAGCAGCCAACCCAAGCAGCAGGTGGGAGGCTCTGACCTCAGCTCCTTCTGTCCTTCCATCTGCTCCTGCTGCCTCCCATTGGCTGAACCCAATAAGGAACCAGAGGGTGAGGGAACCACTGGTGCTGTTCATCTGGGTCAGCCTCCTTGGGCATGGCACAGGGTGGAGAAGGGGGTCCTATAGGGGCACAGCACTGTCCTCTGAAGGAGAAAGAAATCTTGGTCTAGGAGTCAGAAAACCCGAGTTCTGCTCCCAGGGTGGCCCCTGACTGAGGGATCATGGGCAAGTCTCT
>NW_007731089.1:119719-120858 GCF_000696425.1 Galeopterus variegatus | reverse complement strand
TTTATACATTGCTAGTGGGAATGTTAAATGGAGAAGTCACATTGGAAAACAGTCTGGCAGTTCCTCAAAAGGCTAACATAGTTACCACATGGCCCACAATTCCACTCCCAGGTGTTTGTATAACACACACACACACACACACACACACGGGAAATGAAAGCATATATCCACACAAAAACTTGTACATGAATGCTCATAGTAGCATTATTCTTAATTTATTCTGGATAAACAAGATGCAGTATATCTACACAATGGAATGTTATTAAGCAATAAAAAGAAGTAAACTATGTGGATAAACCTTGAATACATTAAGCTAAGTGAAAGAAGCCAGTTGCAAAAGACCACATATTGTAAGATTCCATTTATATGAAATGTCCAGAATAGGCAAATCCATAGAAACAGAAAGTACGTTACCGGTTCCAGGGGCTGGGGAGGAGTAAGGGGCACTGTGAAGTGATGCTAATAGGTATGGGGTTTCTTTTGGGGGTGATGAAAATGTTCAAGATTGGTACCAAGGAGTGGAACATTGCTATACAGATACCTGAAAATGTGGAAGCAGCTTTGGAACTGGGTAATGGGCAAAGATGGGAGGAGTTTGGAGGACTCAGAAGAAGATAAAAAGATGAGGGACAGTTTGGATCATTTTAGAGACTGATCAAATGGTTGTGACCAGAATGTTGATAGAAACCCGGACAGTTAAAAGCCAAAAGTAAAATGCTGATGGTGAGGTCTCAGATAGAAATGAGGAACTTAGCAGGAATTAGACAAAAGATCACCTTTGCTACACCATAGCAAGGAACTTAGCTGCATTGTGTCCATGCCCTAGGACTTTGTGGAAAGTAGGACTTAAGAATTGTGAACCAGGGGGCCGGCCCGGTGGCGCACTGCGCTAGTGCGCTGCTTGGGAAGCGCGGCGGCGCTCCTGCTGAGGGTTCGGATCCCACATACAGACCGGTTCCCGCTCACTGGCTGAGCGAGGCGCGGGGGCAGCGCCGAGGGTTGCGATCCCATTGCCGGTCCCGGTCCGGTAAGGGGACGACACTGAGGGTTGCGATCCGTTGCCGGACACGGAAAAAAGACAAAAAAAAAAAAAAAAAAAAAAAAAAAAAAAGAATTGTGAACCAGAAGTTTGGTGGAAG
>NW_007731089.1:113065-119640 GCF_000696425.1 Galeopterus variegatus | reverse complement strand
CAAAACGTTAAGGAAACTGCATGGCTACTTGCAATAGCCTATGCTGAGTTACAGCAGAAAAGGCATGATATAAAGCCAGAATTTAAAACAGAAGCAGAGCATAAAGATTTGGAAAATTTGCAGCTTGGCCATGTGGTAGAGAATGAGAGAGCTCTTTCAGGGGAAAAAAGGCAAGGGTGCAGCAGATAAACTGGTTGCAAAAGACATTAGCATGGCCATGAGGCAGACAGATGCTAATGACAATGGGAGAAAGGCCCTGAAGGCATTTCAGAAATCTGAAGGGTGCCCCTCCCATCACAGACCCAGAGACCTAGAAGGACCAAGTTGTTCCAGAGGACAGACCCAGGGCACAGCTGCTGCCCTGAGGAAACTGCTCCCTGCATCCCAGCAGCAGCCCTGCCTCAAGTGGCCCAAAGTGTGGTTCGTGCAGCAGCTCTGGAGAGCACAAGCCAGAAACCTTGGTGGCATCCAGGTCACGTTAAGTCTGCAGGCCTACAGAACATGAGAGCAGTGAAGGCGTGGCAGCCTCCACCCAGATTTCAGCAGATGTATGGAAAAGCCTGGGGGCCTAGGAAGAGACCTGCTGCAGAGGTGGAGCCACCACAGAGAACCCCCACCAGGGAAATGTCTAGTAGAGCCTGGGCAGCAGGGCTGCCGCCAGGACCCCAGAACTGTAGGGCCACTGGCAATGTGCAACACCATCCTGGAAAAGCTGCAGCCACCAGTGCAGCCCAATGTGCTTCACCCAGCAGAGCCATGTGGGCAGGGCCACCCAAAGATTTGGGGGCCCAAACCCTCCATTGTGCCCAGAATGCAGGACTTGGAGTCAAAGATTATTTCAGAGCTTTAAGACATAATGACTGCCTTGCTGGGTTTCAGACTGGTTTGGGTCCTGTTCTTCCTTTCTTCTGGCTTATTCCTCCCTTTTGGAATGGGAATGTGCACCAATGTCTGTTCCACCATTGCATCTTGGAAGTAGATAAATTTGTTTTTGATTTTTACAGGTTCACAGCTGGAAGGAGTTTGGCCTTTGGTCTCAGATGAGACTTTGGACATTTAAGCTGGTGCTAGAATGAGCTACATCTTTCGGGACTGTTGGGATGGAATGATTGTATTTTGTAAGCGAGCCCTCTCACATGAGTTTTGGGAGGCCAGGGGTGGAATGATGGAGTTTGGATGTGTTGTCCCCCCAAAACTCATGTGGAAATATGATCCCCATTGTGGCAGTGTTGGGAGCTGTTTGAGTCATGGAGGTGGATCCCTCATGAATGGATTAATGCTCTCCCTGGGGGTGGGGGTAGTGAGTGAGTTCTCACTTTACTAGTTCCCACAAGAGCTGGTTGTATATAGGACCCAGCACCTCCCCTCTCTCCCTTGCTTCTTCTCACCATGTGATCTGGTTGTACCCGCCAGCTGCCTGCTGCTTTACACCATGAGTAGAAATAGCCTGAGGCCTGCATGAGATGCAGCTGTCCCAGAATCGTAAGTCAAATAAACCTCTGTTCTTTATAAATTACCCAGTCTCAGGTAGGAACCCAAACAGACTAATACACATGCTCACCAAAAGGTTTGAGACCCAGCAACCCAAACAGACTTCAGTCACACTTCCTACTCCAAGCACCTGTAATTTTATCTGGCAGTCATCCACCCTCCACTAAGGGCACTGTCTAAAGTGGCTAGTCATTGCCACCCTGCTGCTTGTCTCAAACTTCCCCCATCAATAGTCATGCATTGACCCTAGTTCCCAAAACAACCTCACTCCCAAAATACATCTGAAGGAGCCCTGACTTGGCAGCATCTTCCAAGCCCAGCACACTTCCTTAAAAGCCTCTACAAAGTGTATGTGAAAAAGGAGGTGCCCCGGTGTTGGAGGAGGCAGAAGGATAATCAGGATACATGAAAAGCACTTTACTACTGCTCAGCCCTGGGAAGAGGTGGGGCAGGCAAAGCTCTCCCAGGGCTTGGGCAAGTGATTGCTAATATTTACCATGTGTTTGCCATGTTCCAGGACAATGGTAAACACCTCAAAGGTGTTAGCTCATTTTATCTTTGCAGGAGTCCCGGAGGCAAGTCCAGTTTTCAGATGAGAGTTTAGTGTGGAAGGAGTAGCTGTCGAGGTCACCCAGGAATGTGTGTGCAGTCCATGGCAGGGCCAGAGCTAGAAACACCTGTTGGCACAATCCATACTCCACTGCCCCCACATGAAGCCATGGGGCCCAGGCCGTGTCACTGAGAGGCTGCCATCAGCAGCACCCACCTGGCCTCCTTGATGTCTGGTGTCGCATAAGCGTGATGGCTCAGGAGGAGGGGCCTTCCATAAAAGCCTTCCTAAAGCTGCCCAGGCCTCCAGCACAGGCTTCCCTGGATGTGGGAAACAGTCCTCCCAGTGGCATAGCTCGTCATCCAGGGAAATCGGAAATCTAGGGTGCAAGTTACAATTAGAGGACATCTCAGTTCAGACTAGCCACATTTCAAGTGTTCAGTAGCCATATATGGTTAGCGGCTACCATATTGGACAGCACAGGTCTACACTTGTTTCAAAAATAAAGGCTCAGAAAGGGCAAGTAACCTTTTCAAGGTCACATGACCAGTAACTAGAAGAGTTGAGATGTGAAACTTGTCTGTCTGACACTAAGCCTGGGCATTGTCCACTAATGCACACAACTAGGGCCCCAAGGTACAGATCTGGGAGCAGTTCCAAGCATCCTGCACAGGCTGTGCCAAGGGCCTGCCTGCTTACTTCCAGCTCAGCCTCCTGGTTCTGAAGATGGTACCCTGGGGTGGGGTAGGGGTGAAGAGGTGGGAAGATGCAGTCACAGTGTTGGTCCTGAAGCTATAAACTGGAGACTGCTCACCCAGGCAGGGCCTTCTCATGGTCCAGGCACCAGCCACATCTACTCCTTACTCTGTCTCTGCAGACCCACCTGGCTGCAGGGCCCAGCACTTTCCAGGAAAGCCAGGAGCACAGTTTCTAATCTCCCAATATTTGCTATATCTGTAAACCAATAATGCTGCAGCCTGCAAAGAATGCTGATGGGATCAATGGCATCTGAGGGTGACTTTGAAAAAGAACAGGAGAAGTCCTGAAACAGCTCACTGAATGACAGTGACATTAGTGAGAGAACTGGAGAGAGATCAATACCCTGCAGGTGGATCGTTTGCAAACTGGACCACTGCTGAGCAACTGACAGGCCAGCCTCAGAAGTGGGCTTCCATGGGAACATGGAAGGAGGCCTGAGTGCTTATAGGCACTTTTTTTTTTTCACATTGAGAATTCTGCCTATGTAGGTGTAATGGAAGTCTGTTCCACAAACCATGCGTTCCATTGATTTCTGAACTTCATGAGAGATTCTGAATTCTTTGCCCTGACTATCATTTCATGGCTCACTTCAGTTCTAAATAAATAAGAAACATGGTTTCAGCTCCAAAGGGCTTACGTGCAAGGGACTGGGAAAGGACCAAGGACTGGGAAGTTTGGAGATCTGGATTCAAGTATTGGTTCTGCCACTAGTCAATTGGGAGCTCTCAGATTTAACTAGTCTGAGCTTCAGTTTCCTCTTCTACAAAATGAGCCCAGAGTATGTGTGGTGTCCAAGATGTACCCTTTAGTTAGTGACAGAGGTGAATAAGGACTGCTGGGAAGATCAGAAGAAAAGTATCTTGTATACAGAAGGAGCTCAGTAAATTACAGTGAATTGAATGAATGTAACAGGTAAGTCTAGATCTCTCTGAAAATATGAGATGTGTTATCTTTTCATGTCCTCACTCCACCTCTACAGATGCATCTCTCACTCTCTCTGCCTGGTACTTGAAGCTCCCAACATTAGCACCCTGCTTATGCGTTCCTGCGCACACCATTTATGACTCTATGTTTTTGCGTATGCTGCTCCCCATGCCTAGAATTCCCTTCCACCCTGCACTGGCTTGGCTGACACTTATTCTTTAGAACCCAGGTTAGATGTCATTTCCTCTGGTAAGTCCTCCCGACGTCCCTTCCTCCACTCTGCATATGTTTCCATTCCCAGACAGCATTAATCTCTTTCTCCTTAAGGTTGCCTCAGCACTGTGGGCAGAATTTTCCCTCCTATATGTACAGAATTGTACGATGCTGGGTTTTTATTCTGTCCCCACTGAACTGGGAGCTTGCCAAGGACAGGGGCCCCTTGTTCCTCTCTGTGGCTCCAGCCTGGGGCAGCTCTCAGGAGAGGGGGTACAGTTCTAACATGTGCTACAGCAACTTATTTCTCTGAGGAGACCTGAGGATGTGCTGGACACCCTCTCTGGAGAGGTCCTTTCCTCCTCCCTTAAACTCTGGCATCAGTCCCCTGAAGGATCCGGGCTTTCCTGTATCCAGATTCCTTCCCCAAAGCCTCCCCCTGAGATATGTCCTCCTTGTACCTACATACCAGGCAGAGGCTAAGGGCGCTGTGCGGTGGTGGGAACCAGGTGAGGAGACCACCCTCCAGTCCCCGCTGTGCTTGCAGGTGGACTGCAGTTGGTCTCCTTCCACCCAGCCCCTCTCTTTCCCTCTGGCTCTCCCTCTTTAAAGCAAACATTTGTGGACAACTTACCATGGGGGCCAGTTATGTAGCCAGGTGTTCAGGACACAGAAACAGACTGCCTGGCACAACTCACCACCCAGTGGGAGCCAGCACAGGAGACCCAGATTGCAGGAGGGCGGGAGGTGCAAGGCTGAGGTTCACCAGGCACAAGCATGCAGTTAGGGAGTGATCGGCAGGTGAGGCAGACATCGTGCAGGCTATGCCCCTCCAGAGCCCTCACTGAAAAGGGGAGGGGGCCTCAAAGACATCCTGCACCCTCAGGGGATGCCTTGACAGTGTCTCTTCTTGGGGTGTCTCTTCTTGAACCTTGCAAAAGCACCATGGGAGTGAGTGGTAGCCCTGAGCTTAGAGAAGTTTGGCAAAGGGCCGGAGAAAGATGAAAGGAGGAGAACCTTGGTCTTAAAGCATCCTTGTCAGTGACAAGGGAAGCAAGACATTCCAGGTAGAGGGAAGAGCATGACACAGGGAAGGAGGTGGGCAGAGGAGGGGGCTGGAGAGCAGAGGACTGCCAGGGTGAGGGGAGAGGAAGGCCAGGGCCAGGACTGGGGCTTGATGCCACACCCAGGGGCCTGGGTTTATCCTGCAAATTGTGGAGAGCCATCTACAGGGTTTAAAAACAGAGCGACATCCCCCTCGTCTCTCCTGAGCTCTCCCTCTCATTATGTCTGCCGCAACCTCTCAGCTCTCTGCAGGTAGGGCCATCTGCTTCTCACGAACACCACTCAAGTGCTACCACATCCAAAGGATTAGTCCCCAGCAGCAGCAACAGCAGCCAATTTCACTCTCCTAAACCAACCTGAAGCCACCGTCCTGCACAGCTTTCCCCTGCTGCGAGCCCATCAGCACAGCTCTCTAGTGCATCCAAACCCCACTGCCCAGGAGTGATAGCCAAAATATTTAACCACCCAACGTGGCATGGTCCCAGCAGCAGCAGAGCTGGACCCCTTCCCCCCAAGGGCTTGGCCAGGCATTAACACTTTCGTTGCTGGATCAGGGCGTGGGAAGTCTAAAGGGTTCCATGGGCAGAAGCAACAGGGATCTCTCTGGGTGAAGTAAATCAGTACAGCCATTATGGAAAACAGTATGGAGGTTCCTCAAAATTTTTAAAATAAAACTACTATATAATACAGCAATCCCTGTACAAAGTATTTATTCAAAGAAAATGAAATAAGTATGTTGAGAGAGACACCTGTACTCCCATGATCACTGCAGCATTATTCACAATAGCCAAGATAATGAAATCAACCTAAGTGCCCATCAACAGATGAATGGGTAAAGAAAATGTGGTATATATAAACAGTGGAATGCCAGTCAGCCTTAAAAAAGAAGGGAATCCTCTTGTTTGTGACAATGTGGATGAACCTGCAGGACATTCTGTTAAATGAAATAAGCCAGGCACAGAAAGACAAATACCACATTACCTCACTTATACGTGGATCCTAAAAAAGTTGAATTCATAGAAGCAGAGAGTAGAATAGTGGTTTCCAAGGTCTGGAGGGGAGGCAGAGGCAGGAGATGGTGGTTAAAGGACACAAAAGTTCAGTTAGATAGGAAGAATAGTTCAAAAGATCTTTTGTACAGCACAGTGACTACAGTTAATAGCAATGTACTGTATTCCTGAAAATCACCAAGAGAGTAGATTTTTAAGTAATCCCACCACTCACAAAAGATGAATGCAAGGTAATGTACATGTTAATTATCTCGATTTAGGCATTTCACAATGTATACCTATTTCAAAACATCATGCTGTACATGATAAATATATACAATAAAAGAAAAAACTTGAGGGCCGGCCTGTGGCTCACTTGGGAGAGTGTGGTGCTGATAACACCAAGGCCACGGTTCGGATCCCATATAGGGATGGCCGGTTAGCTCACTGAGTGAGCGTGGTGCTGACAACACCAGGTCAAGGGTTAAGATCCCCTTACCGGTCATCTTTTTTTTTTTTCCTTTTTGTCTTTTTTACTGACCGGTAATGGGATCGCAACCCTCGGTGTCGCGCCCGTACCGGGG
>NW_007731089.1:105876-112065 GCF_000696425.1 Galeopterus variegatus | reverse complement strand
GGCCGGCCCCTTACCGGTCATCTTTAAAAAAAAAAAAAAGAAAGAAAAAAGAAAAAACTTGAAAGGGGGAAGGGGGGGCACTCAAAGGGGAGCTCTGGGTAGGGAGCAGGGCAGAGAGAAGTGCTGAGCGGGCTCAGAGGGAGCGGGCAGGGGAGCTGCAGGGAGGGGTCTGTGGTCGGAGGGAGGGGAGAGGAAGGCCTCACCCCTTCCCCATCCCTTTTGCTCCCAGAACCAGCAGGAGATTTAGCTTCATGGGTGGTCAGAAAAGAAACACTGCAGCTGTCAGACAAGACTGGACAGGGTGATTTGGGACCAGAGCAAGTTGGGAGAAGTGAGGAGGGAAAAGAATGCACCCAGCAGAAAGTCGTGCAGAAGGAAGCTGGGGCTGGGCCGGCCCGTGGCTCACTCGGGAGAGTGCGGTGCTGATAACACCAAGGCCGTGGGTTCGGGTCCCTATATAGGGATGGTCGGTTTGCTCACTGACTGAGCGTAGTGCTGACAACACCAAGCCAAGGGTTAAGATTATCCCCTTACTGGTCCTCTTTAAAAAGGAAAGAAAGAAAGAAAGAAAGAAAGCTGGGGCTGAGTCTCTGGGAAGGGGGTGCCCACAAGGAGGGTGGCACATGGCTCTTCAGAACAACAAAGAGTGAACAGTTTCAACTCCCTTTCTTTTTTCTTTTTTTTTTTTTGTCTTTTTCCATGTCCGGCAACGGATCGCAACCCTCAGTGTCTCGCCCCCGTACCGGACTGGGACCGGCAATGGGATTGCAACCCTCGGTGCTGCTCCCGTGCCTCACTCAGCCAGTGAGCGGGAACCGGTCTTGCCATTGCACCTTTGATGATCATAAACTACTCTTGTAAATTATTTCTCTTTTATAAAATTGGTCAAAACGTGTAGGGAGCAAATCTGCCCCAAAGTCCTCTCAACATCTTACTGTAATGATGTGGGATAAACTTCACCATCTAAATAGTCTGTAATTTTGAAATAGTTGTGAGTCAATAAGGTCAGAGGATTATTTACAAATCAACTTTAAAAGATCATAATCTTTTATCTTCCTCACACAAGAAGGGATGTGGAGGTCAATATAGTGAAAATAAAATAGAAAAAGACGCCTTGGAGTAATCCTGGATGCCTCTCAACTTCTGCACCTAATCAGTGTCTCTGATATATCTCTCAGTCCTTCCCCTCCATTTGCCACTGCCACCTCTCAGCTCTTCTGGAGTTCTCCGCAACTTCCTACCACAAGTCCTCCAACCAACCCTTCACACATAGCAGAGGGATCCTTCTAAAAAATCCCATCAGGTCACTCTCTTGCTTAAAAGCATCTGATGATAGAGACAGAAAGTAGGATGGTGGTTGTCAGAGGCTGGAGAGAGGAAGGAAGGGGGAATTAGTGTCTAATGGGGACTGAGTTTTGGTTTGAGAAGATGAAAAAGTTCAGGAGATGGATGGTGGTGGTGGCTGCACAACAATGTGAATGTACTTAATGCCACCAAACTGTACACTCAAAAATGGTTAAGATGGCAAATTTTATGTTATGTATATTTTACCACTATTTTTATTTTTTTATTTTATTTATTTATTTTTTTGTCTTTTTTCCGTGTCCGGCTACGGATCGCAACCCTCAGTGTTGCCCCCGTACCGGACCGGGGACCGGCGACGGGATCGCAAGCCTCGGCGTTGCTCCCGCGCCTCGCTCAGCCAGTGAGCGGGAACCGGTCTGTACGTGGGATCCGAACCCTCTGACGGGAGCGCCGCCGTGCTTCCCAAGCGGCGCACTATCCAGTGCGCCACCGGGCCGGCCCTATTTTACCACTATTTTTAAAAAGTATCTGATGATTCCTAATGGTCTGAGGACACAACACCCATTCCTCAGGGAGATATACAAGGGTCCACAGAATGTGGACCAAATCTTCACTAGCCACCTTGTCCCACTTCCCTGCCGCACGTGCCATATCCCGCCCGTGGTGTTACAAACACACCGTGCTCGCTCACGATTCCTCGCCTCCACACGTGCTGTTCCTTCTCTCTAGAATGCACTTTTCCCCCTTCCCTCAATGGCTAAGAACCTCTTAATCTTAAGACCCATTGAACCAAGCCGCCTCCTCTGCCAAGCCTTCACACCTCCACACACCTGGCACTCCATAGGAACTTCTTCTCAGAGGCACAGGCCATGTCTTTGTCCCTCGTTTTCTCCAAGACCTCCTCTGACACTCCATAGGAACTTCTTCTCAGAGGCACAGGCCATGTCTTTGTCCCTCGTTTTCTCCAAGGCCTCACAGACACTGAAATGTTTGTTAACTGTTTAATGCATAAGATTTTTGCCCCCATCCTGGGGGAGCTTGACAAGATCTACATAAATTATGTAACTCATTTCTAAAAAAGGGGATGCATTCTAGAGACAGATGGGCATCTTCAATAAGAGGGAGATCTCTGTGGGTCTTGGAGGAGGTCAAGTTTGAGCTGGAAAAAGCCTTCCAAGTAGGGGCATCAATGATAGCAAAGCTCCCCGCACCTTTTCCAGAGAGAGAAAAATGAGATCTAGGCTAAGGCTTTTCCTACACTCTGACTTTCACATGCCCTCTGGGGCTTTTGCTTTTCCTGCCATGCAGACCAGAAGCCCAAGTATAATTGCAGCAACATGTGCTATAATCAGAATGCCCAGCCTCTGCCTTTGTTGGAGGAATTCCCCACTCTATGAGTCTTAGTGGGAGGCAGAGCCCACCTTTCTCTTTGGAAGACGAACATTCCAGATAACTTTCCTAGCCTATCTCATGGCTAAGTGTGGCATATACTCAGGCTCAGCTAGGCATGACATCCAGGATTTTTAATTTGGAGCAAGTGATGCAAAGAAGCAGGGATTGTGGAGCATTCCTCCTAGGGTCAGTGGCAAGGCTAGTGTCATGGATTTCAATGAGAATGTCTGGTGGCAGGGGCTGAAGTCTGGTGCCCATGGAGTCTAGCAGGATGGTCTGATATCTGCCATCCAGTGGCAGAAGAAACAGGGATCTCTCTAGATGAGATTAACAGGGTGATTTTGGCCATAGCTCTAGCTGTGTACCTGCACATTCTTTGAACATGGTTCGCCAGCCTTCCTCAAAATGGGCAAGAAGTAATTGTCATATTTAAGTCAACTAGAATCTGTTTCTGTTACTTGCAACTAAGGATTCTGATGTAGTGAATAATGTAAACCAAGTTGGATGTTTGGTCTTCAGGAAAGGAAAGGGAAAACTACATTTTCTGAGCACCTCCTAGGTGCTTCATAGTGTTCTAAAAAATTCAGCCAATGTGGCTAAATGTGCTTTTTTCCCTGGAGTGATGATCTCTTCTTGGCTGACCAGACCTCTGAGAGTATAACGGCTGTCAAATCCCTGCCTCATCATCAACACTTCCAGGCCAAAGTTCAGCATCAGCCTTCCAGTCCCCAGCCCTTACAGGTGCTGCCCATGTGACAGCTGCAGCTTTCAAAGACCCAAGACTGCCTGACAAAGCCTGGCGAGCTAAGTCCTCATTGTGTCAACTTCCTGTATATGTATATATATATTAATCTCTCTCATTTGGTCTCGTGTTCTAAATTCATTGGCTCAAGAAGGGACAAGCTGCTGCCTTTCCTCTTCTATTTCGGGAAGTGTGTGCGACAGCAGTAGCAGCTGCTGCTACTGGATGCTGTTTGAACACAGTCCTTCACAGTGAGGCCAGCTTCATCAGTGTGGCCACTGCATCTCTGAGCTTCACAGCCAGGAGCAGGGAGAGTGGCTGGCGGTCATTTGATCATTAACATTGAATGTAGCAATGGCTGTCCCCAGGCAGAGAGCACCTCTGGCATATTAATAGCCGAGCAGGTTGATGACATCTCCTTTCTTCTAAGGGTGGCTTTTTGAGGGAACAAGCTTTTAGGTATTTGGTTTGGATGTATGAGGCCCCAAATTTCTTACCAGAGCTTACCCTAGTTTAAGAAAATCCAGAAGAGAAATTGTCCAAATACCTCAGGGGTGTTATTCACATTCAGAAATATTCTTTCTTCTGCAAAAGTTTTCTTCACTGGATTCTCTTAATTGCCAGATCTTCTGGTGCAGTTGGGAGTTTGTTTACAGAGCTGGATGTGACTGAGTGGAAGGAGGGTGGTCAGGGGCTGCCTGGAGCTTCCAGTCCCTCCCAGAAGAGAGTCAGGTGCTCCAGCTGTGGGCTGGACCCCGGCCAGAGCCCAAGCGAGTCCTGAATGGCAGCCTCTGCTTATCCCGTCCTTTGGGCACTGTGTTTTGGCCCATGGCTCCTCCTTCCACCCTTTGTTAATTTGATCATTCCGTCTTCCCTTTCTTGGCACCCAGTGTGTCTGCTGAGCACTCTACTAGGCACAGGGACTATGCAGGCAGATCGTGTAGATAGAGTCCCTGCCTATGCAGTGCCTTCAGCCTGGTGGGCAAGCAGACCAGAAATGACATCAAGTATCTACCTGCCTGGGGAGCACAGGACAGGGGGAACTCACTAGCTGGGAGGTGAGCCCAAGAACACTCCGGAGAGCAGGTGTCATTTCTGCTGAGACTTGAGAAATGAGCAATTAGCCAGGGGAAGATGTGTGAAAAGAAGGAACAGCAGAAGAAAAGCCCAGAAGAGGCTGAACACAAGGGAAGGTGGGGAGAGCCCCAAGACCAGACAGGGAGGAGTTAGGGTGAGATCTTTACCAATATTACCTCATCGAATCTTCATAACAAACCTGCAAGGTAGGAATTATTACTATCATCATTCCCATTGTACAAATGGAGAAACTGAGGCACAGAGTAGTTGGGTAACCGGCCCAGGATCACATATCTAGTGAGGAGTGAAGCCATAATTCAAGCCCAGGCCATCTGGATCCTGAATTCAACTAACACGTGGAGCTGAGGCTGAATAACAGTGAAGCGTTTTATGTAGCAAGGTTTGTGAAGGTCAGACTTGGCAGGGGGAGGAGGGGAGGGGAGCCAGTCTTGTCGTCGTGGCTTGGGGCTTGTTAAAGTGCTTATATGCAGTGGCTGAGCTAGATACTGCAGAAGGAGGTGACGAGGTACAAGAGACTTCTCCTTGGGACCATGGATGCCTAGCTCTCCTGAGTGGTCTGGGTTCCAACATTTTGTCCAGAGCCAACTTTCCAGGGTTCAGCCCTGTCCAGACCCAACTGCAGCACAAGGAAGAGTGACCGTGGTTTCCCCCATTTCCCAGAGGCCCCTCCACCGGGCAGCAGGAAGGATGGAAATGCAGTCTGTGGTCGGTAGTGGTCCTTTTCACTCTGTAGTCTTCTGGTGCCTGAATCTCTGCAATCGCTCTGGCCCACACGCATGTCTCCCTTCTCTCAACTCCCATAGCACTTATTGTGAGAAGCACACAATTGATTCCTCTGTGCATTGTTCTCTGGCTGTTTTGTGTTCATTCATCCATCCAACTATCCCAAATTGTTTGGAGATGAGTCATAATTGGGGAGATGTTGAAGGTTTATTGCTTTATAGGCCAAAACTTAAAAAAAAAATCCCAACACTCTGTATGTTAAAAAATGTATATGAGTATAGTAGGTATATGCCTGACTTTTTCAACAACAACAACATAAATGAAAATATAATGAACATTTTTGTGATGATTAAGGCTCATTGCTATGTACCTAGGCCCTGCCTGAGACATATGGGCCATGTGCCTCTTGGGCTTTTCATTAGCTCTTTGTAAACCTGTTGTCTCTGCCCTGTCAACTGATTGCCTTACGTAGACGATAGAAGTAGGAAGGATCCTAGGTCAGCCATGGGAACAGGCCTGAGCTGACCCCAAAGCCCTAGCTCGTCCTCTACTCAGAATCATCTATTGAGAAGGTGGAGAGGACTTCTGAGCATCTCTCAGGAGTAATTCTGCTTCTACCTTCAAAGTAGGCACTTCTAGACTGCTGCAGCCTGGGAAACCAGGTAACTGAGTATCTTAGAACTGAAAAGAAAAGGGACCTCTCCTGCCCTTTGCTGACCTCCAGGTGAGGCGCGGTGCTTCTGTGCTCTCCATCATTCTCTTTGAAGGCGCAGTCTGTATCTACTCATTCTAGAAACCCCAGGCCCTAGGACAGTGTCTAGCACTTGGTAGACCCCTAAATATTTTGTTGAATGTATTAGCAGGAAATTGAGTGTGAGCTAGGGCGTGAGCAGTGCTCTTTAAATCTATGTGCAGGGCCGGCCTGGTGG
>NW_007731089.1:99788-105654 GCF_000696425.1 Galeopterus variegatus | reverse complement strand
CTCTTTGAAGGCGCAGTCTGTATCTACTCATTCTAGAAACCCCAGGCCCTAGGACAGTGTCTAGCACTTGGTAGACCCCTAAATATTTTGTTGAATGTATTAGCAGGAAATTGAGTGTGAGCTAGGGCGTGAGCAGTGCTCTTTAAATCTATGTGCAGGGCCGGCCTGGTGGCGCACTGCTATAGTGCACCGCTTGGGAAGTGTCGCTTTGAGTGTGAGCTAGGGCGTGAGCAGTGCTCTTTAAATCTATGTGCAGGGCCGGCCTGGTGGTGCACTGCTATAGTGCACCGCTTGGGAAGTGTCGCCCCCATACCGGACCGGGACCAGCAACGGGATCGCAGCCCTCAGTGCTGCTCCCGCGCCTCGCTCAGCCAGTGAGCGGGAACCGGTCTGTATGTGGGATCCAAACCCTCGGCGGGAGGATCCCACATACGGACCGGTTCCCGCTCACTGGCTGAGCGAGGCGCGGGTGTAACACCGAGGGTTGCGATCCCGTAGCCGGTCCCGGTCCGGTGCGGGGGCAACACTGAGGGTTGCGATCCGTTGCCGGACACGGAAAAAGACAAAATAAATAAATAAATAAATAAAAATAAAATAAAAAATAAATCTATGTGCATAAACATCAGTGCATGGACTTCGTGACAGCTTTCTGAGGGCTCCAGGACCTTCTGTGCTGGCTTTGAGGTTCTTAGTGTGCTCTTCAGAGCACATATAATCCTGTATTTATGGAATATTTGCTGAAGACACAGCTCTGTTTTGTGTGCTTTAATGTGTGGGTTTACTACTATCCTAGTGACTTTGTACACGGTTGGCCACATAGTAAGCACGCAACACCAACAATCGCTGTTATTGGAAATGCTTCCCCTGATGGCCTGGATTCACTCTCAGAACAAACCTTTGCTGAATATCTTCTGTGGGCCAGTAAAGTCAGCAGGGACACTGAGATAAGATGTAACTTTATCCACTGGATGGTCACAATCTAATGGGGGTGGTAGGGGAGGAGGGAAGAGAAATGTAAACAATCAAAGAGAACAGACAAGGGACAAAGTGGCACCTCTCTCGCTGCAGATATGTTGAGCATAAAGACAGAGCCTTCCATAAGAAAATAAAATCGGCCACTGACTCACCAGTAGATATATACTTAGCCACCCATCAGCCTCAAATAACTAAACATTGTTCCCAGGCCAGCAAACACCGGAGCGTCTATCTTCCATTGCAGGTAGCCTAGAGCCTTGTCTGCTAGTAGAAGATTGAAATCAGACAGACGTGTTTTTGAATCTTAACTTTAAAGCTTACCAGTTTGGACAGGTAATTTAACCCCTCTGAGCTTCAGTTTAATCAGCCCTATGGTTGGAATTATAATACCTAACTTTACCAAGTTGTTGAGAGTGCAATAGGGATACAAGATCACAAAAGAAAACCCTCACCTTCAAGAAGCTCATGGTCTGGTAAGGGAGAGAGGAAGAGGCTGATACGTCGCAGACATACATTTAAAGCTATTAAAAGATCTCCATATTAATTTTTTAGAGAAAAAGAAAGTTACTGAATGTATTGGTCAGGGAAGCAGAATCAATAGTCTCTCTCTTCATATATGCATATATAAAAGAGAGATTTATTATAAGGAATTGGCTCACACAGTTATGGAGGCTGGCAAGTTCAAAATCTGCAGGGTGGGCCAACAGGCTAGAGACCCAGGAAAGCCAATGTTCCAGATTGAGTCTGAAGGCCATCTGCTGTAGAATCAAGAATGTCACTGTTGCAGATGAAGTCCAGAGGCAGTCTGCTGGAGAATTCTCTCTTACTGGAGAATTCTCCTTTGCTCAAAAGAGGCTGGTCTTTTTGTTTTATTCAGGACTTCAACTGATTGGATGCGACCCAAACACATTAGGGAGGGCAATCTGCTTACTCAAAATCCACTGATTTAAATGTTCATCTCATCCAAAAACAACCTCACAGAAACACCCAGAATAATGTTTGACCAAATATCTGGGCACCGTGACCCAGCCAAGTTGACACAGGAAACTAACCATCACACTGAACAAAGTGAATCAAGTTGCAAAGCCAGGGAATGTGTAAGAAGTCTTCCCTGACCAGGCTCTCTTGAGTTCCCCGCCAGTCCCTGACTCTGTGGGGTCTCATTTAGCACCTCTGGGTGGGGTGGGGACTGAGGGCAACTCTTTAAATGCCCACTGCACAGAAGCACTGATAATAATTATACTGGAAATTTGGGTGAAAATCTCCACTCAAATGTTTGTTTGTCAGTAAAATAGCTACCATATGTCAGGAAAAGAAAGAAGTTTCTCTCTGATCATCCACTGCTCTGGGCAAATAAACAACTGAAACAATTTATGAGAGTAAACTCAACCAGGAGGACTCATTCCTTCTTAAATGTACACTGAATGTAGCCATTCTGCAGACCATTAACTCCACTAATTACAACAATGATTCAGGAGATAAACTTTCACTAACATTTTATAAGGCTCTAAGGCTCCTTGCAGCAGAATAGAAATTCCCCTCCCTCCCGTGCCCCACCCCCAGGCAGAGGGAAAGAAGGAAAAACTACTATTTGCTGAACACTTGCTATATGCCCAGCATTTTCCTATGTGAGAGCTCATTTAATCTCCACAACAACCTTTTGAGGTAGGAATTATTTTTATGGGTTGCAGGTATTAGAAAATGAGGTTCAGAGAGGATCAAGGTGTCCAAGGTGAAACCACAAATAAATAGCAGGACTGAGATTTAGAATCTTCTGGCTCCAAGTTCAGTGTGCTCCCTCCTGCTCCAGCAGCTTCTTCTTACCAGGTAATTTAGAAAAAATAACAAGATCTTCAAATAAGGTAATGCCTTCTCAGTACTTTCTTTGTTGGCTGTCTGTTCCCTAGTGTTCTTCCCAGCATGTCGGATGTGATGCTTAACACATTTCACATTTACTAGGGCTGCAACTCCTAGAGGAAGGAGACTCATCTGATCCTTCCTAAATCCATACAGCATCTAGCAGAGATCTGGGGAGAGTTGGTGAGGAGGCCACGCAGTGGTTAAAGGATGGCTTTTGGCATCCAGACCATATGGGTTCATATCCAGGCTCTGCTGTTCACTAGCTGTGTGACTCTGTACAAATACCTGAACACCCTGTGTGTTAATTTCCTTATCTGTGAAATGGAGATGCTGGTCATAATAGTACCTACACTGTAGTGGCATTAGCAGATTAAATGAGTTAATCCTCGCAAAAGACTTGAAATAGTTCTTGACATATGTAATCACTCAATAAATGAGTGATTTTCTTGTCCAGGGACTTAAAGTTCTCAGAGCCTCATTTTTCTCCAGCTTGGGTTCTTTCAGGCACAGAGGTCTTTAGATATGTAGAGGATCCCTCTGGACCCTCATAAAATGCAATTTCATTGGGTGGCATTGTTTCAAAGCAGTTTTCACCCATGATTCCAGATGATCATAACTATATAAGTTGGCGTTCAATAAATATTTGATTGAATGAAAGCAGAAATTTTGGAGACTGAGGTACAGAAAGCAGCAAAAACTTGCCCAAGGTCACCAGGGGAGATGGCAGCATGGTCCAGATTTTCTGACAAAGAATTTAGTGTGCTTGCCCCTTTTGGGTAGCCCCTCTCTTCCTGCCACAGAGATTCAAACCCCTGACAATTCTCTGTCAAGGATCTCTCCCCTTCCCCCATCCACCTCCACTGGTTTCTCTCCTTGTCGGGGCTGTCTCCAATTTCAGTAAGCTCGAAAGTCGCTGGTCATACAGAAAACATTTTATCTGACCTTCCACATGCAAATTCTTTCCATTGGGATTTCTTGGTGTCCGGCTCCACCCCAGCCCACACGGCTGTAAACACTCGCGTGTCTGCAGCCTGGCCCCAGGGATTCCAGAAATAACAGCAGGGCCCTCCATTAGAACACTGGAACATAGTAAGGCATTTCTGCATTAAGACACAGGCTTTCTCCAACCCAGGCCTCTCCTGTCTATCAAAGCACAAAGCAACCTTTACAAGTCAGGACAGGGAGGGGCAGTTGGGAGGGAGTCCGAATTTCTGGAAAGTCCACACCTTCTCCTCCCATTTGTCTGCACTCTCAGATCTTCCATTCTAGAGATTCTCCCAGGCCTCTCCTGTCTATCAAAGCACAAAGCAACCTTTACAAGTCAGGACAGGGAGGGGCAATTGGGAGGGAGTCCGAATTTCTGGAAAGTCCACACCTTCTCCTCCCATTTGTCTGCACTCTCAGATCTTCCATTCTAGAGATTCTCCAGATTTGCTCCAGACTCCACTTAGAATCTGAAATTCTTTCTCGCCTTTTTATGACCCATTTTCCCTTGGACATGCTGGACTTGGAATCATAGCAGCGTTAGCTCAGACGACAATTTTCATCTTATAATGGTACAAAGGCCACTTCCCAGACCCTCAGGACAGCGACCTTACTTGGAGTGGGGTATTGCAGAAGTGCCAGGAGAGATGGGAGTGGCCTGAAAGAAACGGAAAATGCTCGGGATCACCCTGAGCACAAGACATTTGGGGCAACCTTTCTCACTTGAGGAGGGCAATCACCAGGAGGAGAAAGTCAGAAAGCAACATGGAGGGATAGAATTTTAGCTCTTCAAGTGTCCTCTCAAAAACAATAGCAGAAAATAAAAAGCATGTACACGTAAGACAAAGGTTTAGAAAAATATGTATTTAGATGCATAACTTGGAAAAGCTGGAAAGAAATATAAAATTTGCTTTGGGGGGGTATGCATGTTTGAGGAGGGGGTAGTTACGGATGTTTTTCTCCAAATGGTGCATAATGTCATTTCCAATTTTAAAGAAAATGACAATACCTGTTATTGCTACAGAGACCTCCCAGGATCTTCTGGGATCTACCTTTTTTACTAGGGAATTTTTGGTTTTAGGTGCCTGTCTGAAAACTTGAATTTAGCATGTAAAAGCCATATTTAAGCCACTTTCTACAGGAACTAATTCCTCTTTAATGAGGATGGGATTATTTCTAATTCGCAGCCCTAATCGCAAGGTCATTAAAGTCCGGGTTTAGAGTCTTGAGCTCCAAATCTTTGTCACTAACGGGAAGGTGGAGGAAAGAAAGGCGAGCAACAGAACGGCCGATTATGTCACCCTCCGAAGTCCAGCCTCAGTCGGGGCGGACTCAGCCGGGCGGACCGGAGCCGCAGCTGCAGGAGCCGACAAGACGCAGTGCACCGTCCGCAGCGACGGCTGCTGCGGGAGACGCGGCCACTGCCACGGAGCTCGTGCGCGCCTCTAAGTCTCGTGCCGCACCCAGGAGTGCAGGGGTGGCGGGGAGGATGAGGGGAGTTAGTAACAGCATCGCCATGGCAACAGTGACGTCCTTTTACCCTGGATCTAATTGGAGGAAACCCCGTGGCCGAAGCCGCAGCCTGCCGGCCAACCGAACTTCCCCAGGCCAACCCACCCTCCCTCCCCGTCCCCCTCGCCCCCTTCCGCGCGCTCAGCCCTCATTGGCCAGGCTCGGGGCGGGAGGCGGGACTCTTGGGGAAAGCTCGGCGCGTCATTGGGCGATGGCCCGCCCCCCCCGCCGCCATGCTAGGCTGAGACGGGAGGGTCCTCGGCTAAAGCCCAAAGCAGATCAAAGTGGTGGGACTCGCGTCGCGGCCGCACAGACGTGAAGGTGAGAGCGGGGGTCGGCCGCGGGCCTCCTCCGGCCGCGCCGGGCCTGAGGGCGGGCGGACGCGCAGCCCTCGGGAGGACCGGCCGTCGACACCCTCTCCTCAGGGACGGCTCCCGGCGGGAAGGTGCGGGCCCAACGGCCGCTTCCATCTTGGGCCGGCCGGGCGGGGGTGGCGGGAGCGGCCCTGGCTCGGCTCCCCGCGCGCCGCGCCCCA
>NW_007731089.1:70120-98788 GCF_000696425.1 Galeopterus variegatus | reverse complement strand
CCCCGCCCCTCGCAGCTCTCGAGGCGGAGGACTCCCGGTCCCGGTCGGCGCTCGCGCTCGCTCTTCCTCGTCTTCGGCTCCGGCCCCGCGCGCCATGGAGAAGACGGAGCTGATCCAGAAGGCCAAGCTGGCCGAGCAGGCCGAGCGCTACGATGACATGGCCACCTGCATGAAGGCGGTGACCGAGCAGGGCGCCGAGCTGTCCAACGAGGAGCGCAACCTGCTCTCGGTGGCCTACAAGAACGTGGTCGGGGGCCGCAGGTCCGCCTGGAGGGTCATCTCGAGCATCGAGCAGAAGACCGACACCTCCGACAAGAAGTTGCAGCTGATTAAGGACTATCGGGAGAAAGTGGAGTCCGAGCTGAGATCCATCTGCACCACGGTCCTGGTGAGTCCGCGCTTGCCTCGGTGCGGCGAGAGGGCGGCGCGCGCGGAGCCCCGGGATGCCTTTGGTTGGGGACTTCATGGGCACGGGAGAGGAACGTGGGCCAGGGCTGGCCTCATTGTCTGCTGGTGTAGAGGGTTTGGGAAGGTGAGCCACTCGCTTCCTTAATGTGTTGCTTCAGTTCTTGAGACTCGAGAAGCCGCTTTTCCAAGGGTGAGTACGTCTTTTTCCAGATGCTGGGTTGCTGCCACACAGTATAACTGAAACATCCGAGTAGGTTTGCTCAAAGTGAAAATCACTTTTCAGCTTCTTGGACTGGGAGACTGCTTACTGAGAAGCTTTGTGAACCCTTTAAATGTGTTTAATCCATAGGCTTCAGGCAAGTAAAACAAGGCGCAGGCACCTTTTTGATAGAGACCCTGTGATAGGTTTTACACCCAGACCTGGTCATGGAAATGTACTTAGAAAATCTGAACAGATACTTTATTTTTCATGTAAATATCTGTTGAGCTTTGCCCTGTTAAAAATGGGGGAAAAGGGGAGTTCGGTAAATGTGAAAAGGGCATCCCTAAATCTAAAGAACAAAATGTTTGGTAAATTTCAGTATTTAATGACATTCCCTTGCTATTGCATAGCTACAGTTAAACGCTAATGTGTTGGAATGAATTCATTTCTGGTGTGGAGTAGGCAAAGAAAGCTTTCCAGGTTTTGAACTGTCCGGTCTTAGCAAGGGAGGCTGTTGGGTGGAGTAGGTGGCTCCTGTGATTCACCCTTGTTAGTGAGAGAGAACATTTTTAGCTTTGTCATTGCAGGGATCTTTTGATCAATAAGATAAGTTTTTAAATTTGAATAACAGCATTGTATTTTGCAGTGTTTTTCAATGTTTTAATGCTGCAAAGAGTTGTTTCTATGGGTAAAATGAAAAATATCTGATATAGTTTGCCTTTCTTTAAGTGTCACTTTTACAAGAGGCCTACGGATTTTTGACGCGTTTGTTCCACATCGTACTTTTTAAAAGTACTAGAAAGACAAGCATGCTAGATGGTGGTTTTTCAAAAGGGAATAGAGGAAAAAGTTCCTCTTTCCCTCCCAGCCTTCTTTCCCTCCCATCAGACTGGTGGAGTAGGGAATACATTTTTTTCCTCCTAAAAAAAAAAAAACTGTTAACCTACCTGTTTTTTTTTTAATATGAATGACAGGTGATCTGAACAAAGTCATGGCTGGCTGATGGAAATAGCCGGTAAAGGGGCAAACAAAGCAATGCAGAAAGTACGTACCAAAGTGGAAAAAACTTTATTGAGATTATTTGTTTTATGAAGGCGAGACTTTCTTATAGTCTATTCATCTATGTGTTCTTAGCTTCCATTCCCTGCTTGGCATAGAGGAGGCACTCATAAAAGCTTTTTGATCTGAATTGATAGCATTCCAAGAAATTTGCCAACTTGAAAGTGATGGTAGGCTTCAAAAGCATATGGCAATGGTTATTGAAAATGGTATCTATTGGGCGGGCCGGTGGTTCACTTGGGAGAGTGTGGTGCTGATAACAGCAAGGCCATGAGGTATACAGATGGCCAGTTGGCTCACTGGGTGAGCGTGGTGCTGACAGCACCAAGTCAAGGGTTAAGATCCCCTTACCGGTCATCTTTAAAAAAAAAAAAAAAGAAAGAAAGAAAGAAAATATTATCTATTATCAAGGGAAGACTCCTAAGAACTCCATCTGCTAACAAAGTTTTATATATATATATGTATTTCAGGTGCTGTCACAGGGTATTTCAGTCTCTTTTTCTGTTCAGTTATTACTTTGCAGTTTGTTAGTTACCTGTAGGGCTGTCCCGTGGCTCACTCGGGAGAGTGCGGTGCTGATAACACCAAGGCCATGGGTTTGGATCCCTATGTAGGGATGGCCGGTTAGCTCAGTGGTGCTCACAAAACCAAGTCAAGGGTTAAGATCCCCTTACCGGTCATCTTTAAAAAAAAAAAAAAAGAAAGAAAGAAAGAAAATATTATCTATTATCAAGGGAAGACTCCTAAGAACTCCATCTGCTAACAAAGTTTTATATATATATATGTATTTCAGGTGCTGTCACAGGGTATTTCAGTCTCTTTTTCTGTTCAGTTATTACTTTGCAGTTTGTTAGTTACCTGTAGCAATTCAGAATTTCCACAAGATTTTTCCCATTCTATCAAGTTAACCCTGAGCCAAAGGAATATTTGGTTTTTTGGGGGGGCGGGGGTTGTGTGTGTGTGGCTTTTATAAATTTTGGGTTTTATGATGGCATAA
This sequence comes from Galeopterus variegatus, assembly GCF_000696425.1. Taxonomy (NCBI): domain Eukaryota; kingdom Metazoa; phylum Chordata; class Mammalia; order Dermoptera; family Cynocephalidae; genus Galeopterus; species Galeopterus variegatus. Next base: position 96,122 of record NW_007731089.1, on the reverse strand, counting down.
GTAGAGATTTTTACTTAGTCAATATGTGACTTGAGAGAGAGACCAGGTATATTAGAGTAGACCTTTCATACAGATCATTTCAATAGGAGAGAACCCCTGAAATTAGGACAGTTTTTTTAATACCAAGAGGAAATAGAAGAGGTGATCTTGATTAATCTGTTACACCAAGGTATAAATAAAATATTTTATTAGTAAAGTGTCAAACTAATTGTGGCTAGATGGCCAACCTATAAAAAATATCCTGGGAAAGCACATCTTCAAGTTGGAAACTATTTGAGAGCCTGCTGTGTGCAAGGCACTGTGCTAAGCAGTATGGGGAAGAACAAAGCTGAGAATCATAGGTTTTGCCCTCCAGTAATTTATAATGTAGAGTGTATATGAGAAGTAAACAAACCTGAATAATATAAGATTTTATAAGATAGATATGAACAAAATGCTGTGTAGTTTGAAGGAAACAGAAACCTCAGAAAAGGCTTCACAAAGCTTTTGGGGTGAGCACTGAGGGAGGATTGGGGAGGGGGATGTCAGTATTCCAGGCAGAAGGAATATACAGGATAGGACTTGTTCAGGGAAGAATGTTTCAGTATGACTGGAGGAGAGTATGTGTAGGGCTGTTGCAGGAGAAAAGCCTACAAAGGAAGGTAGGAACTATGTAAGAGAAGGCCTGAACAAGGGTGTTTTACTCATTTGGTTGACAGTGGGGAGATAGGATTTTTAAATAGTTTTTGAATGGTGTGCATGTAGCAGCACCTAGAATTCATGGTTTGAGTGCTAACCAGTCTGTAATCTGAATTGATAGTCAAGGAAATGATAGGCTAGTGAACAAGAGACTAATAATTGACAAATTAGTAATTTAATAAGGAATCTATCAAAATAATGAGGATAGTGAAACCTAAAGTTTCTGGATATGCATGCTAAAATGGGGTTTTCATTTTTTTCTTCTTTGAATGTGAAAGGAGAATTTGGTGTGGAGAAAGTGGGTGAGACTGACTTGGTTATAGAAGACTAGTAAAAGAGTAACATGAAGGATAGCCAAAAATTTTATCCACAACAGCAGATTCTCAGTGTCTTCTTTCCTTTTCATTGGGTAGGTTGGGGGTGGGATTATTTGGACCTTTTATCCAAAATGAACACGGTGGACAACCCTCAACCCTTTTGATAATCACTGTATTGAGAGAGGTTATTAAACTGTGGAAGCAGGAAAAAAATCATAAAATCCAAATGAATACTCTAAAGAGCAAAGGGCCAAAATGGCCAAGACAAAATTCTCAGTGGAAATCTGAGAGAAGTTAGAGGTTTCATCAAGTTATCTCTGTCTCTCAGTGTCATTTGTAAAACCAGGAGGCTGGGCTAACATTTCTAGGTCTCTTCAAATTCTAGTATTTGGGGGCTGTAAAGTTAGATAGGTCCTAGCCATTCTGCCTCTCCTCTGACTTTCCACCCCTAAAACGAGTAGTTTTTAAAGTCCAAGTTGTGGTAGAGCACGGCCTTATAACACCAAGATTACAGATTTGGATCTACATACTGGCAAGCTGCCAAAACAAAAAGAAAAAGTCCAGATTGAAGAATGTGTCAACAATACATGAAATGTTAAAAAAAATTGGTGGCTTTAGTGAGATGGCGTTGGGAAGATTTGATACAGAAATTAGTGGTCTTAACTGAGTGTTGGGAGGAGCAAAGTTTAAGTGAAAAACCAGGCAGTGGTTAAATAGCACGTTTAAGATGCTTGGGAGTCATTAAGAACTTCGGTGTGAGATAAGGGCAAATCAAAGTTAAATGGGTCCACAAAGCCCTTCTGGGACTTGGGAACAAAATCTATCATTTACAAAGTTGGTGACCTTGGAATAAGATCCAGATACTTAGAGTGTATGTAAGGTAACCTGTATCAAACATATTATCTCTCTCCTGTAGACTAATTTTAGTAGACTAATATCAGTAGGCTGCTTCAGTATAATGCCTAAACAGTTTCAGAGATTAAAGTCATCATCGTTTTTGTTTTTGTTTTTTAAAGCAAGAATCACTTAAAATAGTGTATGAATGTAGAGAATCTCTGAAAGTGGTCTGTGTCATGTAAATTTGGTAATTATGCTTGAATTTAGTTATGTGTTCTAAAATTAATCTCTTTTCATGAAAATGTGTCTCATGCTGGTCATTTTAGAGTAAGACTGATGTTATTCTTGACAGTTAATGAATCTTAATGTGATTTTATTAACATAATGAAAAAAGTATGGGCTCTGGAATCAGAGTTTTGAATCATTGTTCCATTACCTTATGCAGTAGTTTTGTGAGCACCAGCAAGTGTCTTAATATCTCAGCCTCTGTTTCTTTATCTGTAGATTGGTGATGATGGTACCTGCCTTATTGTGGATTTACTATACACTGAGCACTATTTTAATCACTTTGTATACTCACTTTGTTCTGTAAGTTACATTGATAGTATTTCTGCTTTAAAGTTGAGGGAACTGAGGCATAAGGAAGTTAGTAACTTGGCCAAGATCACAAAGCTAGTATGTGGTAGAGCAAGGATTTTGAACCCAAGTGCTGTGACTCCAGGTGAAATTAAATGAAATACAGTAGGCCTAAAATACATGGCTTACTTAAGACCACAGTGTCGATCTCTTTTGAGGAATTTGTGCATTGTGACATAGAATTTACCATTTTAAGTGTACAGTTTTGTAACATTAAGTCCATTCACATTGTTGTACAGCCATTCTCACTATCCATCTCCAGAACTTTTTCATCTTCCCCAACTGAAACTCTATTACCCATTAAACACTAACTCTCTGTTCTCTCCTCCCCCCAGCAGCCACCATTCTGCTTTCTGTTTCTATGAGTTTGACTACTCTAGGTACCTCTTTTAAGTGGAATAATAACATTTTAAAAAATTAAATATAACTTAAAATAGAATGAGAAAAGTGGCATTGTTTTACCTTCATTCAATCTATTGCAATATCACATCTCTTGTAGCTTCTGGAAAACCACTCGTGAGAGAATGACAGTGGGAAAAAAGGAAATAACATTTTAGTATAAGGAAAATGATTTGGCTCCCCCATCCCCACCCCTACTGTTTGAGACAGGTTTCTGAAAATTTCTGCTTTTAATCTAAATGGCCTTGCTGATGTTTATAAACTATTTTAGTCATGAATAAAACTAATTTTCTTTTAATTTTATGTTAGGATATCAAAGAACATATTCGGTCCCCGAATCTGTTGAGTCTTTGTAGGACCTAGTAAGATTGTTAGTAAAGGTTCTCAAACATTTTTCAAAAGGATATAGTACTCCTTTTTCTATAGTAGTAGAATTTATGATTAGAGAGTGTTTGGGGAAAGTAGAATCAAGGGGATGGATAGAGATCACAAGTAGATCACAAGTTAATCTGTAAAAGCCCTGAATTGTTTTTCATTTAACAAGTACTCTGATCATTTTGTCTTGTATGCTATTTTTGTTTGTTCTGTTTTTAACATTTTCTGAAGTAAAACAAAGACAATGCTAAAAATCATAGTCACACTTTACATATATTTAAAAGTCATAGCTTTGGTTGCTCTACAAATAATTTCCCTTTTAAAATTCATTCCTCGGGCTGGCCCCATGGCTCACTCGGGAGAATGCGGCACTGGTAGTACCGAGGCTGCGGGTTTAGATCCTATATAGGGATGGCCAGTGCGCTCACTGGCTGAGGGTGGTGCAGACAACACCTTGCCCGGGGTTGCGATCACCTTACTGGTCAAAAAAAATAAAATTCATTCCTCTAAGGAAGCTTAATGATCTTCTCCAGAACTTTCAAAGAAATATTTATAAAATAATTTGGCTTGGTTGCAGATACTATCCATGTTAGAGAAGCTTTCTACATTGTTTTTCATTGTCTTTATTTAATAACTTGGAGTGTCTGTTAATATATATTTTTTAATTGAATATAATTCAAATACCGTAAAATCCACCGTTTTGGAAGTATATGATTAAGTGGTTTTTAGTTTACTCACAATGTTGTACAGCCACCACTATCTAATTCCATAGCAATATCATTACCACCAAAATAAATGTTTTTACCCATTAATGGTCATTGCCCATTTTTCCTTCCCCTAGCCCCTGACAACCACTAATCTACTTTCTGTCTCTATAGATTTGCCTATTCTGGACATTTCATATAAATGGAATCATGCAATGTGTGTCTTTTGTGTTTGCCATCTTTACATAGCATAATGTTTTCAAGGTTTGTTCATGTTGTAGCATGTATCAGTACTTCATTCTTTTTTCTTTTCTTCTTTAATAAAACTTTTATTGTGGTTAAATGTGCATAAGATAAAATTATCATCTTAACCATTTCTAAGTGTACAGTTCAATGGTATTATGTACATACCTATTTTTGTGCAACCATCATTACCGTCTATCTCCAGAACTCTTTATCTTGCAAAACTGAAACTCTATTCCCATTAAACAGTAACTCCCCATCTTCCCCTGGCAACCACCAATCTACTTTCTGTCTCTATGACTTTGACTACTCTTGAGTACGTCATATAGGTGGAATCATACAATAGTTGTCTTTTTGTGTCTGCTTTATCTCATGTAGCATCATCTTTATGCATGTTGTAGCATGTATCAGGATTCTGTGCCTTTTGTGGCTGAATAATATTCCACTGTATGGATATACCACATTTTGTTTATCTATTCTTCCATCGATAGACATTTGGGTTGCTTCTACCTTTTGGCTATTAAGAATAGTGCTGCTGTGAGCATTGGTGTACAAGTTTTTGCATGGATTTGTTTTCATTTCTCTTGGGTGTATACCCAGTCATATGGTAATTCTGTTTAACTGTTTGACAAATGCCATACTATTTTCCAAAGTGGCTACACCATTTTACATTCCACTAGCAGTTCTGATTTCTCCATATCCTCACCAACAATCCTAGTGGATGAGAAATGGTATCTCATTAAGCTTTTGATATGCATTTCCCAGAAGACTAATGGATGTTGAACATATTTTCATGTGCTTATTGGCCATTTGTATGTCATCTTTGGATAAATGTCTATTCAAATCCTTGCTCATTTTTAAATTGGGTTATATGTCTTTTTATTGTAAGGTTGTAATAGTTGTTCATGTATTCTGAATACTAGAACTTTATCAGATACATGATTTGCAAATATTTTCTCCCATCTTATGGATTGTCTTGATTTCTTTCTTTTCTTTTTTTTTTAATGTGGAACGCTTCATGAATTTGCATGTCATCCTTGCAGAGGGGCCATGCTAATCTTTGTTTCATTCCAATTTTAGTGTTTGTGCTGTCAAAGAGAACACTCTCTTGCTTTTTTGACAGTGTCCTTTAAAACAGAAAAGTTGTTAATTTGATGAAATCCAATTTTTTTTCCTTTGGTTGCTTGTGCTCTTGGTGCAATGTCTTAGAAACCACTGTCTAATCCAATTGCTAAAGGTTGTGAAGATTTACACCTATGCTTTCTTCTGTGTTTTATCATTTTAGCTCTTACCTTTAGGTCTTTGGTCCATTTCGAGTTAATTTTTGCATATGGTTTGAGGAGGGGGTCCAACTTCATTCTTTTGAATGTAGGTATCCAGTTGTCCTTACACCATTTGTTGAAATATCAGTTCATATATCCTTGATCTGAAATTCTCACACTATGGAAAAAATAACCAGAGGTAATTGGGCATAAGTTCAGTTAAGCAAATCTTGTGTTCCTTTGTTCTTCATGCTCCAAATTGTTCACCCTAAGCACTCTGTATTTTGTTTCCATCCCTTTACTCACTGCAATTCTCACTTATAAAGAATTTACTTTCTCATTTTTGTATGTTGAAATCACACCTATCCTATGAAATATAATTTAGGTGCCACTACATTCCATAGTCCGTTACAAATTGTAGCTTATTAATACCTTCATATCTGTTATCTTGTACTATCCTGTGTGCAGTTACAGGTAGATGAGACGTGTGTTTACCTATAAGGAAATTGAAGCATAGAATGTACTTCAAGAAGTTTGTGGAAAAATAGAATTAAAAGGTAATATGAATCTTTCCGTGAACTTTTTGAAGTATCTTCATATTAATTTACTTAGCTAAGTAGCTGTGGAACTCAAACTTACCTTTCTAGAATAGTGCTCTTTCTGTTCCCACTGCCTTGCATTGTAGAGCCTTCCTTTACACACCCTATTCTTCTGAGATTCTCTCTTCTTTCTCTGAATTCTCTTATGTGGAAGTGGGGAGGGATCTGGGATTTAGACCTACATGCTCTTCAACCAGAGCAGCTCCCTTTGTCTGTTTTGTTATATATACTTGTATTGCTTATAAAGACTTGGGGGGAGGGAATAATTACTGCTTTTTACTGCAGCCCTTACCACATAAGATGGAGTCTAGATTTCTTTAGGTGACCTGTGAGACCTTCTAGCCTTTTTCTTCAGTCTCCTTTCTTACTAGTACTTCATTCCCTCTGTGCTCTAGCCACAATGGAACTGCCTATGGTTGTCTCCCATATTGTGCAGTTTCTTATCTGCACTCTAATTTTCTCCCCTCTGTAAGAATGTGTGATTATATTTATCTAGCATTTTCTTTTTCACCATATCTGGTGATGAGACCCAGTTCTATATTGTCTGGAGTTTACCAGTGTCCTTAGTTCCTCTTGTGGCTGTCCCCAAATAAATCACACCCAATTCAGATCAATATTGGTAAGCTGTAAGGGTATATAAGAATAAGGACTGCATCTTTATTTTTTCCTCTGTTAAGTACTCCTTTATTTTTCAAGGTTATTTTTCGTGCTGTACTCAGTAGTTCAGTTGAATATAATCAGTAACCCATGTAAGTTTAGTTGCAAATGTGGAATAATTTTCTTACCATAGGCTCTTAAAATTCCTGTTGACTGCTCTTTGTGCTCTGTAACACAGCTGATAGACTAGAGGCAGTAAGTGATTGATTGTGTATGATACAGCTGTAAAGGTAAATGTATGTGGCATGGATTAGCCATAGATGGAAAAATTAGCCTTCGAAAATATATATAATTGCTAGGGCTGGCCCGTGGGTCACTTGGGAGAGTATGGTGCTGATAACACCAAGGCCATGGGTTCAGATCCCTATATAGGGATGGCCAGTTCACTCACTTGGGAGACCGTGGTGCTGACAACACCAAGTCAAGGGTTAAGATCCCCTTACCGGTCATCTTTAAAAAATATATACATACATACATATATATATATATAATTTCTCTGATGTAGTAGTGGCTTAATTCAGTTTGTTATAGACTTAGAAAAAACAAAGCTCAAATGAATGTAGACTAAAGTCCTTGCCAGTATATAAGCCATTTTCTGTCTTTAGTAGCCTTCCTACGATGTATCAGAATTTGACCCATATGTACTAAGCCAGCAAGGTAAATTTGAATCATTTTTAATTAATGTATCATCCTTTTTATTAGGCATCAGGATGTCTGTCTGGTTTGATTACTTATGACTGAATCAAGATTTGACTTCCTGGTTTTTTTTCTTATTCTTTTTAAGGAAAACTCTTGTTTCCTTTATTTGTCCTTTTCTTTGTAAATCAGTGGGTAAAGTAGCTTCTGGATAGTAGTAAATTGCAAGTTCTTTAAGGGGAAGAAAGTATAGACGTTGGCATTTGCCTTTGTTCTTTTTGTAGCACTGATCTGGAAATGTTGGTAAATGGTGGTTGTGTGTATGTAATTGTGTTTAACACAGGTTGACAAATTTCAAAGGTAATGTTAGTGTCACCAGTGGATGTATTAAACTGTTCTTCCATACCTGTGTATCTTGGGAATGTTTGAGCAGAAGGTGTAACATTTTATGTTGTGGTTATGGCCACTCAGTATTCAGCTGCTAAAATGTGGGAATAGAACAGACAGAGTTCATAGACTGAACATTGTATTTGTTTCTGATACCTGGAATTGGTTCAGCTGATTTGAAGTGAAGGGACAAAGACCATAATTTTCTTTAATACTGGCACATTGCAGTTCACACATATCCTCACTTTATTGCCCCATTATTTGTGAGAGCTACACTCTTTCTGTCATGTGTCTTCAACACTCTTTCTGTTATGTGTCTTTACCACTGCAGTCATAACAGCTCAATAGTTGAGTTGGAAGAGAGGATGAACATTTTTATACAAGTGCATTTTTTTAAGTGATTGATTATTTTTTGAAGGGTGCACTTATAGGGGTGCTGCCCATCCTGTCTAAGGCACAACTGTGCTTAGCAGATGTCAAAAGTAGTACTACTGTAATTTTGTCTGGGTCATGGAATGGTGGTGGCTAGAGATTCTTGTGGACCAGGAGAAAGGGTTTAGAAATATTTTGGGCAGGGAGATAAATAAAGCTTTTTCTTTTTTTTATTGAGAGCCTTGGATTTGTTTCATCTGCTTCTTTCCTTTCCCCTTTGCCTGTTTATCCTGTGGGTTTTAGCTCCTTCTTTTCTTTTGCCCACAAAAATAATTAGCCACTAGGTTTTATGGACTACTCTGGCTTATTTTTACTTTCTCTATAACTGCAGGGCACATGCCCCATCGGGTCTGAGGAGTCCATAATAATTTTCTAACTCGATGACAAGTCATCATATTAACTCATAACAATTAATTAATTCCAACTAGCATCGGAATTAATCAGGTCTTTTATCACTTATATAATCAGATCTCAAAAGTTGAAACACTTTTTATACAATGTGATTTTTAGTCTACACAAATTCTAATGTTAATCTCCTTTCTTCCAGAAAGGCATATCACATTAATAAATACTCCAGAGTTGCATGAATTTTAATAAATATAAATTGAAGATAAGAAGACCCATAACACTTTTTCAGGGATTTCTCGCTTCAAATCAGGATAAGGAAGAGATACTTGTTTGATAAGAGTTGCTAGCTGTTTGTCCCTCAGCCTTGTGGGCTCCAAATCTAATCTACATTGAGAGGAAAGCTGCAAGAACTATAACTTATGCAGAGAGTTATATCTAGACATGTTTGTTGCTTATAGGCAAATTTATAGGAGGACCCAAATTAGCATTAGAAGATTGGTTGGTAAGTCTGGCCAGTTAGCTCAGTTGGTTAGAGCCCAGCTTTACAACCCCAAGGTCATGGATTCAGATCCCTGTTCCAACTAGCTGGGGAAAAAAAAAAAAAAGATTGGTGAGCACAGAAATCAACAAGAGACTGTAGTTGGATGATCTTAATGACTAGTTACTCCAGTGTTGCTGCATCCAGCCTCAGTATAGCTGCCTCATTGTTGGAAGACTGTGTTCACGGACCCAAGTACCCTCTTCCTAACTAGTTCTGGAGATATTGCCAGTGATTGCTTTTTTCACTTTTCCCCCCAATACCAGCTGTATTCCCAGCATCTAACATAAAGGATACTCATGTTTTGTTTCTTAGAGTGCCACTTAAGTATTTGAGAGGTACCTTATTGTTGCTCCATGCTCCTGCTGGTGCAGGAATGGTAATAATAGAAATAAGTTTTATGTCAGTTAAGACAGTGCTTACCAACTCCTTGGTGTAATGGCACACAGAGAATAACCATATTAGTATGGTAACTGGGGACAATGGATTTCTCACCCTGCTTCTGTGATGATGGAGGGGATCAATATCTCTTTACCATAGAACATTACTTGGAAGCTTTAGGTTGGGGTCTGATTCTGCAGGACTTTGAGTGCTAGGCTTTACGTTTATTCTTTAACAGGCCATTAGGGTTTTTAAGCGGGGAATTAACATGCCCAGAATGGAATTAAAGGTTAATCTGTCAGCAGAGTATAAAATGGATTAGAGAAAGAAGAACCCTAAAACCTGGCAGATCAGTTAGGTTATTGGATTAGTTGAGGTGAAATGATATGGTTAACTTGGGTAGTAGAAATAGTGATGAAACTGAGAAGATGGATTTTTTAAAAATACTATTACAGAGGTAGAATCAATAGGATTTGACAGCTAGTGGTGGGATGGGAAATGAAGTGAAAAGTCAAAGGTAGTACTGATGAACCAAGGTGGCTAGGAAGTAGGAGGATGACGGAATTAGTAGATATAATTAAGTATAGAAACAAGTTTGGAAATACATATTTTTCTTTTTAAGGCATATTGAGTTCTAATAGATATGTACATATTACAAAATGTATAAGGATACTCAGCTGTGCAATGCTACGTAGAAATTGGGAGTGTGGATGGGGAGGCATTATTTCTCAAGAGATGGGGTGGGAGGTATTACATTACTTCTGTGAGTTTACTGTGCTTTATAGTATGGCCTTTAGCCTCATGAACTCAAACATAACCAGGGTGGAGTCATCTTTCAAGGACAGATCCACAATAATCAAGCTCATGTGATGTAGATAAAACCAACAAAGTTAATTTGTTCATTTACAGTGAGGAATAAGTAGCACAGAGATTGCAATCAATACTTGTGTTGGTATGACCGGTACGCTCTCTTTCAGTGTGCAGATAGACTTCATAGGAATCAAGTCATAATCAGAAATTGCTTAGGAAATGTGGCATGTTAACTAGAGGAATTAGACTGCATATTGTATCTTTTTCCTGTCCGTCCCTTTTCTGTTTCCATGCCTCTTGCTGTTCTTTCTGATCAACTCATCCTTAATTTAAAAATATATTTACTTCATATACTGTAAGACTGTAGCCAAGTTTTGCATTCTTATTAGTTTACTGTACAAATACACAGTTGGCTGTGTGGGTTCAGCATCCACAGATTCAGTCAACCGGAAGATCGAAAATATTCAGGAAAACAAAAATAACACTATACCAATAAAAAAAATGGTTTAACAACTATGTAACATTTAAATTGTATTAAGTATTATAAATAATCTAGACATGATTTAAAGTATACAGAAGAATTACATAAGTTACATGCAAATACTACATCATTTTATATAAGGAACTTGAGCATCTTTGGATTTTGGTATTCACAGGAAGGTGTTGGGGGTAGGGGGTCCTGGAACAAATCCCCTGTGGATATCAAGGGATGGCTGTATGTATCAGATCTAGACAAGATAAAGTCTTTTTCCTCAATGGTTTATAGTTAAGTGAGAGGAGGTATACAAGGATACTTTTTAAAAGTTCAAGGAAAAATTGAATTAAAGATAATGAGAATCCTTCCATGAGCTTTTTGAAGACCCCTCATATGTTTCCACAGTATACTATGCTTACCTGTCTGAGAAGGTTTCTAAGTGAAGTCTTGACTGTTGGTAAAAATTACTTCCAGGGACTTGGGTGACCAAATTCAGCAGGCAGTGGAAGAGAGCCCAAAGGAAGCAATAGGATGACATCTAGGTTTCTGACTAGGGCAACTGAGTGCTTTTTCCTACAACAGAAAACTGAATAGGGTAGGAGAATCAATGGTAGATTGTATCAGAAAAGCAAATTTAACTTTTAAGAAATGAATAAAGTTTAAAGTCCCAATGGTCCATCCAGACGTCATTATATAAGGAGGTACTCAGCCCGTTGTGTAAAAGAAACGTCTGTGTCTTGGTGTGCATGATGATTGAGGGTTATGCAACAAGCAGTGTTTTTATTAATTCATTTATTCTTCACAGCAACCCTGTGAAGTAGGGACTGTCCTTAACTCTGTTTTACAGATGAAGAAGCTATTGTACAGAGCAGTAAAAGTAAATTGCCCATGTAGGAAAGGAGATTTGTGGGTTATTATCATGTAGAATTGGTTAAGTCATGCCAATGATATCTCAAATGAACCCATGTCTTATCAGTTACCTTAAAGTAGACAATAGGCTATTGAAATATTTGGGATGCTTCATTATTCGAATGAAACATTTCCTGGACGCAAATTATCTTAGTTCAATTGTCAGATTTCAGAAAGTATAGTCTTGAAAGCAGACACTTGAAGGATTAAAGGAAAAAATAAACACATAACCTTAAAAACTTTAGTCCTCTGAAAGAGTTAGGAAACACTTGTGCTCTTAATGTTTTTTTGATTTAATAGCCAACTCAATTCTTTGTGCATATGAACTTTTTTGTACTTTTTAACTATCTGAAATACTACCTTTTGCAAACGTGAGGTTATCACATGTATTGTTATTCAGTATCTTGTAATAATTCTGTATTACAGTTTTGGGAGAATGGAAACTCTTCACAGATTATAACCAGGAAAATTTTGGTTACTCTGATATTTTAGTTATTGTTAATATTCCAGTTGGCAGCTTCCCTTTATTCCATTACTTCCTTCCCACTCTGGAAAGGTTCTTTCAGTAATGATCTGTGAGTGGGAGCCTCTGTCTTTGTCTGGAAATGTCTTTATTTTGCACCTGCTTGTATATGTACTACTTTAATTGGTTATGGAATTCTAACTGACAGTTGTTTTTTCTCAGCACTTTGGAAGATACTTGATTGTTTTCTGATGAAAAAATCAACTGTCAGTCATATTGTTGTTTCTTCCTTTATAGGTAACGTGTCATTTCTCTGGTTGCTTTTAAGAATTTTCTTGTCTTTGGCATTCTGCAATTTTACCATGATGGTCTAGGTATGAATTTATTTTTATTTTATCTTGCTTGGGATTTAGGGTGCTTTTCCAATTTGAAGATTATATTTCTACTATTAGTGGGAGAGTCTCAGCCATTATCTCTGAATAACATCTCTTCATTCTTTCTGTTCTCCTGCAATTCCTATTGGATGTTATCTTAGACCTTATCATTCTATTTGTATAATATAACTTCTCTTTTTTCATCTTGTTAGTTATTTATAGTGTTCTGAGTAGTTTCTTCAAACATGCCTTCCGTTTTACTAATTTTCTCTTTGTCTGTCTCTTAAAGTTATTTCTGTTTTTTAATTCTTAAAGGCTTTCTTCTTCCCTCACCTCCCAGCTGCCTTTTCTTTTTGGTACTGGATCTGAATCCTTGAGTTTGGTGTTATAACACTGTGTTCTAACCAAGTGTACTAACCGTTAAGTTCCTTTTCTTAATTCTTTGTATCCTGTTCTTTTCTCCTGGCTTTTGTTCCTTTTTCTTTTTAATCCTTTTGATTATTTTAATCAGGAAAAATTTCAAACTTACAAAAAAGTAAAGAGAATACTAGTGTTATAACACTGTGTTCTAACCAAGTGTACTAACCGTTAAGTTCCTTTTCTTAATTCTTTATATCCTGTTCTTTTCTCCTGGCTTTTGTTCTTTTTTCTTTTTAATCCTTTTGATTATTTTAATCAGGAAAAATTTCAAACTTACAAAAAAGTAAAGAGAATACTGTAATAACCTTCTTTGTATCCATCACCTAGCCTCAGGAGTTAATAAATTCTGTTTTATTTTTATGCCCAGCCCCGAGTTATTTTGAAGCCAGTCTTTGGCATCATCTGCTTAATCCATAAATATTTAAATATATATCTTTAAAAGATTCTGGTTAGCTCAGTTAGTTAGAGCATGATGCAGATAACACCAAGGTTCGATCCCTGTGTCGGCCAGCCACCAAAAACAGTGAACAAAAGCAAAAAAAATTCCTTAATCATTTTTAGCATACTTACTTTATGTTATATTGCACACTGTTTTTTAAGTTCTTGGGAACTAACTATCCTGTTTCTGTCTGCTGACCCCTCATTATAAAGGATCTATTCATTGAGTAGTTTTGTTATTTTTAATAGCATGAATGTTGCTTTTTCGATGGGATTTTTGTATACCTTGGGTTGTGGAAGTGTCTTTACACAGTGGTTTGGATTATTTGTTGCTCCTGGGCACACTGAGCTCTAGCCAGTTTTACACACATTTTCAGCTTGTGGATTCACATATCCTATAAAAAGTAAAAATTGAATAGTACCTGTGTAGAACATAGGTTTTGGTTTTGGATTTTCATGGGAAAATATACCACCCTCCACCTCCCCAGCCAAAACAAAGCCCAGGAGGTGATTTCTTATTTCTTATCAGTGATGATAGACAGAATTTTTCGAGGGGCTCCATCCTCCCCACACACTGTGCTGTCATTGTGTTGTAAACTTTCACTTTTTGCTGTAGCTTCCTATATAGCACTTGGATATATCTCCCTCCCTTCCTTTTGCACTCTGCTATATTTCTCCTATTTTATCTATTTCTATTCAGCATTTAGATTATTTTTAGTAGAAGGGATACTGTATTCCAGAACCAGAAAGTCATGTTTCTGCAAATCTGTTTTAAGGTTGTGAGTCACAAATTTCTTAGGTACACCATACTGAGAGTGAGTGAGGACTGTGTGTGTGTGTTTCAGTCTGATATACTGCTCTTCAGTACTCTGAAAGTGACATTTAAAATGTGTTACCATTTCATTTGGTCAGGTAGGCAATACACTGAATGCAAATTGAGACTTGCATTTTAATGTCTTCTGTTTGTGTATTTTATTAAATAGTCACATTAACTTGTACTTCTCATATTGGTAAGAAATGTTGGTAATATTTTATCTAATTTAATATAATAGAAAAATATTAGTAAGTGCAATTTTATTGCCTAACAGGAAGTTTCATGAGATACATCTAGAAAATGAACTAATATCATTAAGATACAGAGTTCCTACAAATCAGTAGGAAAACATTCATTAGGAAAATGGCAAAGGAGATAAACACACTGTTAATAGAAAAGGACATGCAGATGTTCATTTATAATAAGAAAATTGCAAGTAAAACTGTAGTAAAATATTTTTCACTTATTAAATTGGAAAAGATTTTGTTAAAGTTTGGTAATACACTGGCTTCAGAAAGATGTTGAGAAATAGGAACACTCACACACTGCTACAGGTAGTGTAAATTGAAATTACCTCCAGGGAGGAGAGTTTAACAATTTGTCCTAAGGATCAATTATACATTTGGTGCATTGTTGGAAATAGCAAAAGATTGGAAGCAACTTAAATGTTCGTCAGAGGATACTAAATAATTAAGGTATCCATTCAGTAGAATATTGTGCAGTGTTATATATAGAATGAGGAAATTACAAATATGTGGATATGGAATGATCTCAGAGGCATGTACATGAAAAAACCGAGGTGTAGAATGATGTGTGTAGTGTGTGAATATGAGGGAGAGGGGAACATAAGTGGATATTAAATATTTTGAATCTCTAGAAGAATGTACAAGAAACTAGTAATGATGGTTGCCTTGAGGGAGGGGAAGAACTGGATGTCTAAGAACCCAGGGAAGGGAGAAGAACTTTATTTTTCACTTCTGAATTTTATATGAAATACACGTATTACTATTATGTTAGTGGGAACTAGAGTTTCATTGTGTGTAACGAGAAGATACAAATAAGGGAGGAAGAATCCTGTGGTGTTAGATTTGAATTGGACATACCAGTATGAGACCATGATTACAATAATAATAATAATAATAATGTCCCTGAAGGAGCTTAGAAACAGGGAACATAGTGAGGAGACTATCATTTTTCCTTAGAAATTTTAGAGTGGTTGTTAACTATTACACATTGTGACTTAGACAAAAATAAAGAATTAAAGCAAATACTTGAAGAAAAGCACCATGCTATTTCAAGGTAGAATTGTATGAAATTCCACTTCTATTGCATCCATTTTGGCATGTTACCATGCCATGGCTGATGTTTATTTGACCAGATCCTATTGAATGATAGGCACTGTGCTAAATTTTGTGAATAAAAAATACTGAGGAGGGGCCGGCCCGGTGGCGCACTGGATAAGTGCGCCGCTTGGGAAGCGCGGCGGCACTCCCGCCCGAGGGTTCGGATCCCACATACAGACCGGTTCCCGCTCACTGGCTGAGCGAGGCACGGGGGCAACGCCGAGGGTTGCGGTCCTGTTGCCGGTCCCCGGTCCGGTACGGGGGCAACACTGAGGGTTGCGATCCGTTGCCGGACACGGAAAAAGACAAAAGAAAAAAAAAAAAAATACTGAGGAAACATTTTTATCTAGAAGTTAATCTGCTTAAGGTTGCCATTTTGATTTAGTACTTCAGAATTAGTGTAGGTTCTCAAAACTGGAGAATATTTTTATTATTTTATGGAGGAGGAGATTAAGCTAAGGAACTTGATCTAGACTCAGACTCTAGAACCAGATTACTGCCCTGATGCTCATTCCACTGAGGTATTCAAATACAGTAATTCATAGTGAATATTGTGAAGTTCGGTGCCTTTAGTACTCTTGGTGATTGGGTAGTTTTTCTTCTTTCTTTTTCCTTTGTAAGAGTACCACCTTCAGTGACTTTCTACCTCTTTGTGCAGTCGTGCCTTTTCGTATGCTGGTCTCTCTACCTTGGAATGCCTTCTTCCCCCAAACTGTCTACCTGCTTGTATAATCCTATTTACCTCTATAAGATTCAGCTCATTTTGTGCCTTCTTAAGAAAAATTCTTCTAATTTCTTAACAAGATAGTTATTTCCTCTTTTGACCTCCCACAACATTTTGTATATTCCTTTGACCCAGTGTTTCTGCCCAGGTGGGGAGGGCAGCACTGACACGAGTGGACAGAGGTCAGTGAGGCTAGATTTCCTTTAATGCATAGAGGTACACAGACCGGTGTAACAAATTGTCCAGCTGCTCCTTCATTTACATTTAGTTTTATATTTAAACAAAGTTTTATTTTATGGCTTCAATAACATTTAAAATTAACCAGGAATGCAACTACTCTGTAAAAATCAAGGGAAGACTGTACTTGATTTTGCTTGTAACTTGCCTTGTCAGGCCATTGATGATAATCAAACAGACTTTGTAATAAGCCTGTATTTGAAAGTTGTTGTATTCTTGATGATTCTTAGGGGCAAACATCTGACTACATTGTGTTTAAACTTTAGACAATGTGAATGTTTATATATTGTTTTATTATAAATTACTTCATTTGTCCCTTATATCTTAGTTAGGACATTAATGTACATTTTAAAGTTGTATAGATCTATTACTACCTACTAATTTCAAGATAAAGAGGCATAAAATATTAGTTATGAAAGGAGTTATATTAAAAGGTAATTGAATGGGGAAGAGGGGCATCAAAGATATTAAAGCTCTAAAGTCTTATTACTAAAGTTGCTTTGATTATTTTTTGGCATTAATGAGATTGATATTTACAACTGGTCATCTGAATTAACATCTGTTCATTTCATACATAAGGGACTTTAAAAAAATCTCAAGGAGGGCCGGCCCGTGGCTCACTCGGTAGAGTGCGGTGCTGATAACACCAAGGCCCCGGGTTTGGATCCTATATAGGGATGGCCGGTGTGCTCACTGTCTGAGCGTGGTGCTGACAGCACCAAGTCAAGGGTTGAAATCCCCTTACTGGTCATCTTTAAAAAAAAAAAAAAAAATCTCAAGGACTGCTCTTAGTGATAGATGGCATCACATGTGATTCTCAGTGCAAGCTTAAAGAAGTTTTAGCACCTTTTATATGAACATTAAATGGCACAGCAAGATTTAATTTCTTACTTTTAAGTGTTGAAATAATATTTTGAATCATAATTTTATTTTATTTTGTTTTGGTTTTTTGGCTGCTGGCTGATATGGGGATCCAAACCCGTGACCTTGGAAAGGCTGCACTCTAGCCAACTGAGCTAACTGGCCAGCCTTGAATTATAATGTTAATGCCTTATTTGTAGGGTGATCATACAATATCTTCCACAGCGGGATACTTCTAAGCATGAAAAGAAATAGCATTTCATAATTATACTAGGACAGCAGGCTTAAAATGGGATGGTTCCAAGCAGTCTAGGGCATATGGTCACTCTACTCCTCCAGCACACTTCATAGTTAAAATGTCTGGTTATAGAGGTTTGGAATTTGGCATATGCTTAAATGAAAATTTTAATCTTGAGGGGGATACAAGGAAGTAAGGATCTGATTCGACTGTGCAACTTGAGTTTGGGCTCTGACTGATGTCATGTGCCATGTGATGTCAGCTAAATCACAGCCTATAGGATAAGTCATTTTGGTCATGAGGTTTGCTTCTATCTATGAAAATTTTTTACTTCGTTCCTTAGTTCATTTTCTTTTTTTAATGAACTTAATATGGCACCAGAGGGGTATAGAATTCATCACTTTTAGATACTGAGTCTTAACAGTTCTAAATCAGTAATATATATATATATTTTTTTTTGTCTTTTTTTTTTTTTTTTTTCGTGACCGGCAACGGATCGCAACCTTCAGTGTCGCGCCCGTACCGGACTGGGACCGGCAACGGGATCGCAACCCTCGGTGTTGCTCCCGCACCTCGCTCAGCCAGTGAGCGGCCGGTCTGTATGTGGGATCCGAACCCTTGGCAGGAGCGCCGCTGCGCTCCCAAGCAGCGCACTGTAGCAGTGCACCACGGGGCCGGCCCAAAATCAGTAATATTTTTAAATAATGTAAGGACAATTAACTGTTCAATGCAATAATTTTATTAATGGTAGAAAATATTTCTATAGATGAATTGATGTTATATGATCAACCTGGATAAAGTCTTATTTGATTCATTGCTTCCTTAGTTAATGCAACAGATCCTTTATGAGATTTAACCCAAGCAGTTATACTCATTAGTAGAATGATAATTTCTGAGATTAAAAGGCTTTTAGATCATAGTACTGTCATTATATAGTTATAGAAACAGACACTTGAGAAGCTGTGATTTGCCACAAGATCACAGAGTGAATGACAGTATCAAAGTAAGTTTCACAAATGATAATCTAACTTCTCAGGCTCATATATTCTGAAATAACACAAAGTTACTCTGTCCCTTTTGTTTGTTTAACTAATTAAAAATAAATCTCTAGGGGCCGGCCCGGTGGCGCACTGCTACAGTGCACCGCTTGGGAAGCGCGGTGGCGCTCCCGCCGAGGGTTCGGATCCCACATACAGACCGGTTCCCGCTCACTGGCTGAGCGAGGTGTGGGCGCAACACCGAGGGTTGCGATCCCGTTGCCGGTCCCGGTCCGGTACGGGCGCGACACTGAGGGTTGCAATCCGTTGCCAGTCACGAAAAAAGACAAAAAGGGAAAAAAAATAAAATAAATAAATCTCTAGGGCTGGCCCCATGGCTCACTCGGGAGAGTGCGGCGCTGGGAGCAATCTCTAACTGAAGTTTGTTTGGCCTTATCTCTCTTAGATATGCTCCATTTAAGGTATATTTATGTGCTGATTAAACTGATAAAAATATTTGGATAGTGACTTGCATATATACCCTAAAATTAAAGATTGAACATGTTAATAGTGTGTTTATTAATGAATTTCACTGAGCTGATAGAGGAAATTAAAAATCCTTAGATCATTTTTTTTGTTTACTGTTGATCTTAAGGACCTTCATCAGTACATACTCTTTCTTAAATAAATCAATGCTGTATAATTTTAAATGAGAGACAAGAGCAGCTTATTTTGTCTGTAAAACAGAAATCACTTATAAATGAATTTAGAGGAAAAAGAGTAGTTTGTTTGGCGCTATAGAATATCACCACTGAAGCCAAATTAATTATTTTGGAAAAGCTATTGAAGTGATGGTAGAATTGTTATATGCACAAATGGTTAACTCTTAGAGATAGAATTAGTATTGGTTTTGTTATTCTTCCTAGCCTTTAAGACATAGGAGTGTGAGGAACAGGAGAAATAGTTATTCTAAATTTGCATGAATATTATTTCTCAGCAGTTTCATTTCTTACATAGTTCTTTACAGTTTTTGTGGTATCCCATCCTATTTTTCTGAGATTAAACTTACTCTAAGGTCGTTCAGCATCTCCTAAAACAACCTGTATTCTTATTTATATTCTTTCCTTTTACTTTCCTTGTTTCTCTGATCTAGAGTGCCCTCAGTTACTAGTCTATCTTGTTATTGTGGATAGTAATACCCTGACCTCTTTACAGTTCTCTCACATTCTCAAAAAGGAATGTACTCCTCCTTGCATTCTGCCTTCTAGTCAAATAACACTGTTGCTGCTGGAGGGAGTCCCAGTCTTAGCCCTCTTAACCTCCCAAGATCATAAAATTTGCTGGTTTTGAAGAGTTTACAAGGGGGAGCTCCTGCTTAACTCATCAGAATAATGTACAGAAGAAATTAGTGGGGGAACTTTTAACTACATGTGTGTTAAAACCGATTCCCTTCCTCACTCCTGACTTCTTACCAGTACCCTTATTTGGAAAGATTTTCAGGGAGCTACTTGTCAGTTTTTCAGTTTTTTTCTCTCTGATCTGTGTTGAATTTTTTTATAGTTTAAAAATTCTTACATATTAAGTCGTACAAGTAGGCTATATATCTTAAGTGTTTATACCCTGTATTCTGTCTGGTATTAATAATTAATACCTGGCATTGATAATACTAGATACAGCCATTATTTTGGTAAGACATGAAGCAAAATTCATTGTGTCTTTTAATTGGACTAAAATATACATTTCTGCTACTGATAATATATGGAAAGATAGAATCATTCTGTACCTGTTGTTTCCTACACAGAGAACTAGTGGTATCTGACAAAGTACCATGATACTTGGCTGAAACTCCAGGACAGAAGTAATGCCCAAGTCACTTTATAAAAGCCCAACACTGTAAATCATACGTAATGGGTATATGCAAATGAGTCAAAAGTTTTTTTTTTTTTTCCTTTTTGTCTTTTTTCGTGACCGGCAACGGGATCGCAACCCTCAGTGTCGTGCCTGCACCACGCTCAACCAGTGAGCGGACCGGTCTCTATATGGGATCCGAACCCTCGGCGGCAGCGCCGCCGCACTCTACCGAGTGCGCCACCGGGCCAGCCCTTCATATATCTCTTAAAGTGCATAGTTAATGGTGTACTTACACTGTGAGCTTCTTGAGGGCAGGGATCTTATCTGAGCTCTTCTCTATCTATGTCCACTCTGGTCAAATACCTAGCACTTAGCACTTATCAGTAAATATTTGTTGAATGAATGGATGAGTGAACAGGCTGTTTCTAATTACAGTGTTTGGTGTAATCTAGCTTTGTCAGTAGAAACTATGGGCCATATCATTTAAAGCCTGCCAGGACAACTAATGGCACCAACCTGATCCCGCCCTAAGAACATGCTTCAGGTCCAGGCTGGTATGGTATTGTATTACTGTGGTAGTTAATGATTCAAATGCGAGATAGGCAGAAGTATATCATTATAAGTTCTTGTCTATAATTAAATAGCATTTGTTAATGCCTAATGTTTTATCTTATTTCTTTCAGGAATTGTTGGATAAGTATTTAATAGCCAATGCAACTAATCCAGAGAGTAAGGTCTTCTATCTGAAAATGAAGGGAGATTACTTCCGGTACCTTGCTGAAGTTGCATGTGGTGATGATCGAAAGCGTAAGTAAATATGAGTAAAGCTATAATATAAAAAAAGGAAGTGGGGATAAATGGGATACTGTGACAATAGTCTATATGTAGTTTCCATGCTCTTTGTAACTTTTAAAAAAAAATGGAATCTATGTGTTAAGAAAATGAATATTACCTTTTGTGCTCAAAAATGGAAATATAGTCATGAATTTACATTATATGCCCTTAAAAAAATTAAACTCATATATGACCTCTAGTTTTAATCTGATATGGGTATTATTAAAAACAGGCTTAATCTTCTATGCTTTAGAATTTTGATTCACCATCTTTTTAGTTCCAGAGTCCTTTGCATATATGTTATAAGTGATCATGTATTTCACATGGCCTTTAGTGTTACTATGCCTTAAAATATAAGATAGTTAGAAATTACATATACAACATAGAGGATATTGTACTTTTTCTGTTGGTCTTGTTAATTCATTAACTAGCACCTATTTTAAAGGGTCGTAACATTGACTGCTAACCAAATTTCGGAGGAGAGGTGAGATGAATGTATTATTGCTACTGTATAATTTGTTCCAACCTCACAGTAAATTTGAGTGACCCACATGGTTAGGTTTTACTCTAGAAGGGTGAATACACAGGAGCTGTTCATTGATAAACTAGTAACACCGAGGGTTGCAATCCCGTTACCGGTCAGTAAAAAAGACAAAAAGGAAAAAAAAAAAAAAGAAAGCATGGATTTGGGAAAAAGAGTAATCAAATTGCCTAACTTGATTGTTAAAAAGTCAAAGTAAATTTATTAGCAGTGAACTCAGTCTCTTAGGGTATTAGTGGTGGCATATAATATAGACACTATTAAATTTTGTGTATGTGCCTGCTACCACATTTAAGATCTAGGTAGAAGTATCACTTAACTCCTTATTTTTTTTCCAGTAAGTGTATTATTCTTCATTTTGCCCCATCCAAAAGGTGCACCCCCACAAATAGTCACCATGACCTCTTACTGAGTTATTAACTGAAAATGAGTCCATTTTACCATCCTAAGTATCAGTGTAATTGAAGATATTATCATAAAGATAAGAGAATTGGATGTGAAAATATAGGCACAGAACTAAACATTTAAATATCAGCGGGTCAAAGATTGGGACATAGCCTCTGGTATTAATCTGATTTAACACTTCCTTGGTCATTGGCACTTTCAAGTCCCACATATAGTCCTACATACATTCTGATAGTCTAGGATTTGTAGGTAGGCTGCCTTTACAGCCTAAGAGCTGAGACACTTAATTACTACTCACTGTCTTCTGGAGCTTCTTATTACATGAGAGCTGTACCAGTCATGATTAGATCAATAAATATGCTATTTCAGAGGAAGGAAAACGCACACATTCAGGCCGTGAAGGAATAGCTTAATTTCTGATACTTCAGTAAGCTGTAATGGGCCCAGTGGCCTCATACAGAAAATTGCCCTTTTCAAAACATGGATATAATCAGGTTAGTGTTGGTAATACTTTATCGAAACATATTTTGAGATGGGTGACATTTTATTAGGCCGCTAATCAGACTCTGGTTAAAGCAAATTTTGTTTTATATATTGGCACTTGGGCTGGCCTGTTAACTCACTTGGTTAGAGCATAGTACTGGTAACACCAAAGTCATGGGTTCAGATCCTCTTACTGGCCAGCTGCCCAAATAATTCCCTAATTCTGTACGTTGGTACTTTTATATTGCCTGTCACAAAATACATCTTCATACCAGGGATCAGTACTATTGTTTCTACAAATAAGTCACAGAAATACAGGGATTTTGGTGGTGATGATCTTTGCAAAATGTTTTCATTGTTTAGGGAACGGGTATTCCAATGAAACTATTTTTAATCGTTACATTTAGGAGTCATAGAATTAAAAGGTATGAAAGATGAAAATATAGGCACAGAACTAAACATTTAAATATCAGCGGGTCAAAGATTGGGACATAGCCTCTGGTATTAATCTGATTTAACACTTCCTTGCTCATTGGCACTTTCAAGTCCCACATATAGTCCTACATACATTCTGATAGTCTAGGATTTGTAGGTAGGCTGCCTTTACAGCCTAAGAGCTGAGACACTTAATTACTACTCACTGTCTTCTGGAGCTTCTTATTACATGAGAGCTGTACCAGTCATGATTAGATCAATAAATATGCTATTTCAGAGGAAGGAAAACGCACACATTCAGGCCGTGAAGGAATAGCTTAATTTCTGATACTTCAGTAAGCTGTAATGGGCCCAGTGGCCTCATACAGAAAATTGCCCTTTTCAAAACATGGATATAATCAGGTTAGTGTTGGTAATACTTTATCGAAACATATTTTGAGATGGGTGACATTTTATTAGGCCGCTAATCAGACTCTGGTTAAAGCAAATTTTGTTTTATATATTGGCACTTGGGCTGGCCTGTTAACTCACTTGGTTAGAGCATAGTACTGGTAACACCAAAGTCATGGGTTCAGATCCTCTTACTGGCCAGCTGCCCAAATAATTCCCTAATTCTGTACGTTGGTACTTTTATATTGCCTGTCACAAAATACATCTTCATACCAGGGATCAGTACTATTGTTTCTACAAATAAGTCACAGAAATACAGGGATTTTGGTGGTGATGATCTTTGCAAAATGTTTTCATTGTTTAGGGAACGGGTATTCCAATGAAACTATTTTTAATCGTTACATTTAGGAGTCATAGAATTAAAAGGTATGAAAGAAGAAAATAATTTTAGCCCTAGAGATGGAAGAAGCTGATTATACTATCTCATTTTTTTTTTTAATTAAAGCTGATCATAAGCAAGCAACCTTATAAACTAGTTTTTAAATACCCATTACAAGATAATGTTTTTGGTTTGCTACTATGGTTTTATAAAAGAAGGCTGCAGAGAAAAATCTGATTCTACCAAGAGCTAGTAGCTTATGTTAAAGTTGTTAATGTGCATTTTCAGTATCATGCTTTTTTATTTTTATTTTTTTCCCTTCACAGAAACGATAGATAATTCCCAAGGAGCTTACCAAGAGGCATTTGATATAAGCAAGAAAGAGATGCAACCCACACACCCAATACGCCTGGGGCTGGCTCTTAACTTTTCTGTATTTTACTATGAGATCCTTAATAACCCAGAGCTTGCCTGCACATTGGCGAAAACGGTAAGATGTGTGTCCAGAAAATGCCCTCTTTAGCTAAGGTTATTTGAGATACCATGGATGTTCGTTTCTAGGTGTTTTATTTGGATATCCAGAGATGATTTCTACCTTATTTATTTGTGTATCTCCTCCTTTTTCTTACCATCATGACCACCTTCCCTTATCCCTCTCCATACCTACTGTCCCTTAACTATGATTATAAGCAATAATATTTGTCTAAAGAGCATATTAGGTAGAGTAATCAAAGAAGTATGAATAACTTTAAGGAGGAAACATAAAAGATGAGAAAGTATTGCCTGCCAGGTTTGGTTACTTAGAGGAACAGCATTAGCTGCATTCCTCAAAGTGTCTCAACATGGAAGAGTAAATAGGGTCTTTTGCAAATAAATACTAGTTCTTATTTGTAAAAAGTGTATTAAGCGTTACTGTTGTGTTATGTGTCATGTGAAAGAACCAAGAAATGCTTATTTACTTATTAAATACATACAGCTTCATAAGTTTCAGGTCATGCTTATAAGTTCTTAAACTGAGAATCTGAGGGGATGATTCCACTGAGTTTGTTGTTAATTGATAATAGAATGCAAGGTCAGTGTTCACCTATTTTATGAAAATGGTTCATAATTGTAGAATAACTAGTTTCTGTTGATGCAAATATTATTTACCATGGATATTAATATTTATCAGGCTTTTGATGAGGCCATTGCAGAACTTGATACACTGAATGAAGACTCATACAAAGACAGCACCCTCATCATGCAGTTGCTTAGAGACAACTTAACAGTGAGTTGTTCACTATTTTAATTTTTTTTTCCTTTTCAGGAATAGAATTATTTGTATTTTATTTAAGGCTCTCTATCTTTTGGGGCAGTTATATAAGAGCTACACTCATAGAAAATGAAATAAAAGTATTGAGTACTTGTTAGCATTTTGTATAGGATGACCGTTCTTTTGTAGGCAAGTTTTCAAATTGAATAGGCATTTATCAGACCTTCCGGAGATGGTACTAAGATACTAACTTTACTATTTCATTGGGATGAAGATATTGATAAATTATGTTAATAGAGCTTATGTAGTTTCATTGTTTTTTTCCTTTGGGTAAATGAGCTGTGGCTAGTTAGGGACTCTAGGTAATTAGTCTTTTCTAAAATTGCATACAACACCTTGTTCTAATACAAATTTACTTTGTGAATTGTGTGTGATGTTACATAAGCATTTGATAGGGAGTAAATCTGTACCCAAATTTATTCCACCTCTGCCTTTTAGACTCTCTTATTTTTTCTCCCTACTCCTTGGATAGGTAGTCGATAAAGTAAGCAATCAAGAAAAGGTACAGCTTGAGCTTTACATTGCGTTCTTTTATAGGTTCAAGTAAATTTGGTAGGCTAAAATCTTACACTGAACAGAATGTGAAAGAATACTTTTTTTTTTTTTTTTAAGAATACATTATTTAATAGAAATGTAATTCTCCTGGCCCCCTAGTTTGGTGCTTTTCCTTTTTTTTTTTTTTTTTTTTTTTCCTTTTTGTCTTTTTTACTGACCGGTAATGGGATCGCAACCCTCGGTGTTGCGCCCGCACCGCGCTCAGCCAGTGAGCGGGAACCGGTCTCCACATGGGATCCGAACCCTCGGCGGGAGCGCCGCCACACTCCCAAGCAGCGCGCTCTTTAGCGCGCCACCAGGCCGGC
>NW_007731089.1:61900-69214 GCF_000696425.1 Galeopterus variegatus | reverse complement strand
TCTAAATAAAATCCATTTTTGGAGCTGATTATAGTCAGTAATATTGACTGTTTCCTTTACTTTACTTCATCATTCCATACTAAAATTAGTGAGATCAGAAGCCTTCAAGAAGGCTTTCTATACAAATCCATGCGTACATGCTGCTTCCCTAGAGCTTCCATCACCCACTCCTGTTGAACTCTTTGGAGGAACACAAAATAAGTCTACTTCTTTTTCTATATGTTAGCTCTTCACAAACTTGGAAACAGTTATCATGACCATGATTTTCCCCTCTCTTTAAAAAAAATGTTTTGCCTTATTAGTCTCAAGTTATATTTCAGTAGAGCTTTCAAGAAGGGCATTGGTTGGTTAGAGCATGATGCTATAACACCAAGGTCAAGGGTTCGGAATCCCATACTGGCCAGCTGCCAAAAATTTTTTTTAAAAAAGTTTGGCAGAATTATTCTTAAGAAAGGGGGGGGGGGTCATTGGGCATTGGGCTGCTGGGAATGGACAGAGCCTTAAATTCTAAAGATGTCACCATGTTTTTTCCGAAATTATAGTACTTTTTATATATAAAAAAATAAGCTATAAAAATGTACTCAAATAGTATATATGTGTGTATCATTTTATAAATGCATAGTGAAAGGTTTTCAAGGATACACTTTGGGAGGGTTGATGGTCTTTGGGGTTTTGAGAGAGTCTTAGTCAAAAATCTCTTGTTTGAGGAATTTACTGCTTTCAGCATTACATTTTGTTATAACAGAACTTGATATAATTGTCTAATCTAGAAATAGTGACTTAATATGACTCTTCTTTTTCTAGTTATGGACATCAGACAGTGCAGGAGAAGAATGTGATGCAGCAGAAGGGGCCGAAAACTAAATGCATACAGGGTGTCATCTTTCTTTCCTTCAAGAAACCTTTTTACACATCTCCATTCCTTACTCCAGTTGGATTTCCTATAGCAAAGAAACCCACTCATGTGTATGGAATCAACTGTTTATAGTCTTTTTCACACTGCAGCTTTGGGAAAACTCCATTCCTTGATTTGTTTGTCTTGGCCTTCCTGATGTGCAGTTACTGCTGTAGAAAAGTATTAATAGCATCATTTCATATAAACATAAGTAACTTCCGAACACTTTGTAGAGTACTAAAATTACCTGGTATTTAAGTAATCTGAACCAGTTCTGCAAGTGACTGTGTTTTGTATTACTGTGAAGATATGAAAACGTAGTTAATTACAATTTAAAGAGTGTTCTGCATAACTCCTTAATTTCTACATTCCCTCTTTCTCTCTTCTTTGGGGGTTTCCTTTCAGTAAGCAACTTTTCCATGCTCTTGATGTATTCCTTTTCAGTAGGAATCCAGAAGTATTAGATTGAATGGAAAAGCACTTGACATTTCTGGGCTGGGGGTCACAAATTAAAATGCCTCCTATATCATATTGTGGAGGTTATGTATATCTGTGACAACAGGGAGTTTTCTTATTCACTGTTCATTTGCTGCTGTTTAAGTTGACAACTTCCCTTCCCAATAAAAATTCACTTAACACCTCCTGCCTTTGTAATTCTGGTATTCACTTCACTGTGTAATAGAAGTAGCATGTTGCTGCCAGACTACAGCATTGCTTTTGGCAAATTAAAGTGCATGTCATTTCTTAATACACTAGAAAGGGGAAATAAATTAAAGTACACAAGTCCAAGTCTAAAACTTTAGTACTTTNTTGACATTTCTGGGCTGGGGGTCACAAATTAAAATGCCTCCTATATCATATTGTGGAGGTTATGTATATCTGTGACAACAGGGAGTTTTCTTATTCACTGTTCATTTGCTGCTGTTTAAGTTGACAACTTCCCTTCCCAATAAAAATTCACTTAACACCTCCTGCCTTTGTAATTCTGGTATTCACTTCACTGTGTAATAGAAGTAGCATGTTGCTGCCAGACTACAGCATTGCTTTTGGCAAATTAAAGTGCATGTCATTTCTTAATACACTAGAAAGGGGAAATAAATTAAAGTACACAAGTCCAAGTCTAAAACTTTAGTACTTTTCCATGCAGATTTGTGCACATGTGAGAGGGTGTCCAGTTTGTCTAGTGATTGTTATTTAGAGAGTTGGACCACTATTGTGTGTTGCTAATCATTGACTGTAGTCCCAAAAAAGCCTTGTGAAAATGTTATGCCCTATGTAACAGCAGAGTAACATAAAATAAAATTACATTTTATAAACCATTTACTATGGCTTTGTAACAATTGCATACCCATATTTTAAGGGACAGGTGAATTTACTACTTTCTGAAGTTTATTGATACTTCCCTTTTATCTTATGTAAAATGTAGTCATGATACCCCAATTTCTGCATTGTGATACACTTCTCTAGGGATGCCTGGAAATGTATAAAATTGGACTATATTTCTTAGAATGTTCTACCATAGATCAGTCTCATGGGCCATCTCTTCCTCAGATGTAAATGATATCTGGTTACGTGTTATATGGAATAAAGTGAACATTTTAAATCTAGAAAAGCTAATTATGTGATTGTGACTTTTGGGCCTCCTTGCACTAGATGAAGAGGATATTTATAGAATACTGCTAAGAACTCAGTAGGAGACGACACCATTCCTCGGAGGAAAGAGTGTAAGTAAATAAAGTTGTGGGGTGAGGGGAAGATTTAAAGCCATATTTGAGTTTTCTCTTTTAACTTTTTAGATTACTTTCTAAGATAGGTCAGAAATTTAAATGTTGCACCTGTTTTGTAGTTATGACTTATTTGGCAGTTTTTCCTTTAAAATGGCATTTAGTGGGGCTGGCCTTTTAGCTCGGTTAGAGTGAGGTGTTGTAACACTAAGGTCAAGGGTTCAGATATCCTTACCATCCAGCCATCAAAAAATAAAAATACATAAAATAGCATTTAGGTTTTAATAACTTAAAATAATTGGGGGGGGCGGTACATTCTAACAGTGACTATCTAAAATAGAAGCATAGGGATTTCTGTTTCAACATACTGTATATTCAGCAATGATTTGTTCATCTTAAATTGACAAAGTTTAGTTTTCTTTTGATGAGGCTGGTGTGGTATACATTCATATGTCTACAACTTAAAATACTTGCCAGTTACTTTTAGAGACTTACTTTGTTTTTTAAAATAGTGAAAAATATTAGGAAGGCCATTTAAAGATGTGTAAAAATCTAGCTAAAGAGTAAAATAATTGCAGAAGATCAGAATTCTAGTCACTTTTTTTAAATGGACTGATTTTTGAGCAGTTGATCCAATCAGATTCATTCAGAAATATTGACGGGCCTATTAGGCACAGTTGTGTGACTTTTTGTCCTATTATGAGTCTGATTTTATTCTGATTGTAGGTAAGTGTCATCTTATAATACTTAACTTCGCCATTTATGGTTTAGTAAGACTTTAACTTTACAAGGTTAAGGGTTTGGAGCCCATTCCTGGCCAGCCACAGAAACAAAAACAAAAAATAAAGATTTTCACTTTAAACTGATGAAGGCAATTATTTTGTATGTTTTATTCTGTGGTGTATCTTTATCATCTTCCTATATGTAATTTGTATTTGGTCTGGTTTGACTTCTCTGGAATTAGAATTATTTAGCTAAAGGAGAGTTTATGTAAATAATGTATATTACTATCAAATTTTGAGGACATTACAATTAAGTACTGATATAAACGTACCAAGATAACCTTTTTTGATCCATTTAGTAGGTACTTAAGGGTGGTGCTGATGATATGAAGATCATTACTACGAAGTCCAATTTGGAGCAAACCTGCCATTTGCTGCTTAACTACCCTTCACTTTAAAATGGCTATACCCTGGGCTTGCCCGTGGCTCACTTGGGAGAGTGTGCTGCTGATAACACCAAGGCCACAGGTTTGGATCCCTCTATAGTGATGGCCGGTTAGGTCACTTGGGAGAGCGTGGTGCTGACAGCACCAAGTCAAGGGTTAAGATCCCCTTACTGGTCATCTTTAAATAAATAAATAAAATAAAATAAAATGGCTCTACCCTGTACTGGCCAGCTGCAAAAGAAAAAAAATTGGCCATGCCTTCAGAGCTAATGCCTTAAAGGGGATAAGTAATAATAACTACCCAGAGAGAAAAGCTGGAGATTTCCCTCTCTTCAGTTTAAAATTATAACACCTTGAGCATATCTATGAACATTCTAGCCGTTTTATTTTAATTATAGAGAACCAGCCATTCAACCATTGATTGAATTCATTCTGGTGCCTGGTCATGTGCTATGTACATTCATGTATAAGTCCTCTCAGGTGCCCTTAACTGATAGAACATCTGATCAGAAAAAAATGAAATCGTTTGCCCAAAGTTATGTCTGTTAAGTGGCAGACCTAGAGTTTGAACTCAGGTACCCTACCAAATTCATTTCTATGCCTTTGTTGCCTACTGCAGGTGTTTTGTTTTTCTTTTTCTCTTCCTTGACTTCTACCTTAGTCTGTCAGTTTTGCCCTCTGGGAAGAACCTCAAAAGAAGTTCAAAGAATGTTGGGGCATGTTGGACCTAAACCTTGTCCTGTGGTTATGGAAACAAGTCCAAAGAGATCAAAAAACTTTCCTGAGGTCACAGCAACTAGTTGATGTTTGGCCTAAAACTAGACGAAAGAACCAGAATCAAATACCTCCAAATCTCGATTATTCTCTGCTGGCTAAATTGAAAAGAATTTTCAGTGAAAATTATTTAATTTCTCCTTGTCACTCAGATTTAGAAAATAAAAGCTTTAGTGCATATTTCTCTACCAAGTCTTTTTTTAAAGGTGTGGGCCCTGTAATCTTTAGAAAGTAAGGATATAAGCATTTATTGCCCAGCATTACTTGTCAAATTTATTTTATATGCTTTACACTGAAGGTCCTTATATAATCAGTATTGATCCTATGCTCAATGCTTCAGTATGGTGGAAAGGCCATGAGCCAGGGTTTTAGGCCAAGCTTCCCACTAACTGGCTTAGCTACATGTGGTCTTGGGCCAGCATCTTTGCTTATCAACTCAGTAGGCACTGTTTTTAAGCATCTTCACAAATACAACAATTAATACAAAAAATAATACAATTTCGTAACAAAGTTTAGAAGTAGGTGTCTTATGGGGGGAAACTGAGGCACAGAAGTTGGTAACATGTACTAGGACTTGGGTGTCGTAGCCAAGTGTAAGTGGCGATACCAGGATTTGAACCTGGGCAATCCTACTTTAAAGTTGGTACTCTTAACTGCTGTACTGTTGTCTTTTGCAGGGGGTGGGGCTTAAGGCATTAATAGTCTATCAGAACTTTTTTAAACTCTAGGTTATGGTCAATTAATGGGTAGTGGAAACTTAATGGGTCACAGTCAGCTTTTTTTTTTTTTAATGAAATAGGAAAAGATATAGCATGTTATAAGGGTATTTTGTGAAACCAGTTTCAGTTTATACATATATGTGAACAGTATGTTGTGACGTAAAATTGATTGCAAATGAATTTGCAAGCCATTTCTTCTAGATGGTCTTAAAGGTTTCTTTTCAATTCACATCCTAGGGCCATAAATTGGTCATAATTTTACTGTTATGAATAATTCCAGAGGCTTTTCCTGATGGCATTGTTGGGTCTCTTCCATTTAGAGCTTTGTGACAAGAATAACACTCTCTACTTCAGAATGTGCTGAGCATTGAGTATTCCTTAATGCCCTTTAGAAGGAAGGGGAGACTCCCTCTTTTGAGACTGATACTTTTATTACACAAAGCTCAAAGGATTATTTAGAGATTAGTTATTTTATTTTTTCGTCGTCCTCAGACACTTTCTGCAACATATCACAGCCTTGGCCTAAGACTACCATGGAAGTACTTAAACCACTGAAGTCATTGCAGAGTTAGGATTTATTCAGCTAGCAAAGAGTCTAATTAAGGGCTTTCATGTGATAGAAATTAAGTGGGGTTGAAACTGGGTTGAGCCCTGAGTAAAAATCAGGCAGTACAATAAGCCTCTAGGCTCCTAAATTCTTTTATTTGAACTAGAATACAACTCTTTCAGGAATATCTAAGATTCTTAATCAAATGCTTATCAAAAGAGTTGTTTAATTACTATAATTTTTGCTAAAGATTTTAGGAATTTTCCTGCTCATTCATACAAATGAAAGTGTATACTATAAACTCGTTTGTTTGCAGTGCTGGGCTGTGGTGAGCTGGCTTAGTTCACTTCATTCAGGCATTTGCTTCGCTCTTGCTCCCAATGTGCTACCAAGGATGGTAGTAGCTTCCACTGTTAGCTTTGCTACTTAGAATGTCCTGTCATGGTTATTAATTTTTAATAGTAGTAATTTGCCCATGCATAAAAACATCATGCATTTCTTTTTTCTTTCTGTGATAGTTGAGGGTGTCTAAATGACAATGTTGAAAACTCAAAAAGGTTTGTTGGAGTGTGGCCTGGTTTGCTTTCTACCACCAGAGATGTGGAGGAGTTACACCACTTAATTAGCCTCAGGTTAACCACCCCATTTCTGTGAGCATGTATACTAGAAGTTGGCATTCAGTGCAGAAATCCCTGCTACCCACTCATCTTGTGGGCTAAATGCCCACCATCAGACTTCAGTAATTCAGGCCCTTGAAAGGAGGCCGGACTACCATTTCTCATTTTCCACTGACATTACTGTGTTTTTTTTTACCCATCTGGAATTAGTACTGAGTCCTCTTTCCCCCTTTTAGCCTTGTGGGTCTTTAGACAAGGCCCTTTGTTTCAGCCATTCTCCTTGATATGTGGTGTTCTTTGAGCCGTTCTGGAACTTGGTAAGAACCTTGGAGGATTCACTGGGAAGATTTCTGAAGACCACTGTGTTCTGAGAATGGTGTCAATACCACAACTTCGGAGCTAGGAAAATAAATGGGACATGATTATTAAACGCTTTTTGGAGCTAGACTTGTCAGTTCCAACAACTACCTAACATGAGAGATGGTGATCTAGCGGGGGGAAGAGGACTGGCCTTTAGAAGTAAGATCTGGCTTCCATGTTCATTCATTCACTTATTACTTGTTAAATATATTGATTGCCTGTTATGAATCAGGGACTGAACTAGGTACTAGAACTTTCAGCTTGACTACTTTATAGCTGTGGCCTTAATCTCTGAGTTTTAGTTTTCTTACCTATGAAAGGTAGACAACCTATCCTGCCTGTGAACCAAAATGTGAAATTATTTCCAAGTGTAAAAGTTTGTGGAATATATGAGTACTTCAGAAAGTTTGTGGAAAAATAGAATTAAAAGATAATACAAATCCATGAGGTTTTTTTTTTTTTTTTTTTTGTCCTTTTTGAGACCGGCCGCACCGTGCTCAGCCAGTGAGC
>NW_007731089.1:57959-61304 GCF_000696425.1 Galeopterus variegatus | reverse complement strand
TGAGTTTTTTTTTTTTTTTTTTTCAAGTACCCTTGTATGTAGTGGAACAGTCACGTGGGAAAGAATTAGGCAGGACAGCCTAATTTCAGAACTCGAAAGTTCTAATAAAGCGAAAACAGTCTTGTGGATAAAATCAACCACATTTTGAGCAGACCTATTGCCCTAGATTTTCAAGGACATAGACACAAAAAGAAAATGACAGTGTAATTTGGGAATGCAAAGTTAAAAAAAAAAAAAACTATTAAGCAATGATTTTGCTTCTAATTAGCATTCTCTGATGGAATAAAGTGGGGAAAGTTCATTCTGTTGAAATAAGTGAAGAAAAATCAGGACCCAGAGAATAAGTGCCAGAAGAAATGCCTTTGTTTCTCTGGTCAAGAGTTAACTGTTCATAATGTTACTGAAAATACCTTAAGGCCATGTCCTCAAACTTTATAGCATGTCATCAGAATCACCTGGAGGATTTCCTAAAACAGACAGTAGGTCTGATGTAGGGACCAATAGATCATTTGTAATTCCTACAATTTAATGCCGATGCTGCTGGTCAGGACATGGTACTCTGAGAACCACTGCTTTAAGGAAGCCTGAATAATGAAGGCCAAAGTAAAGATCAGGTGAGTTTCACAGCAGGATAGTAAAAGTAATTCAAAGGATTCTGGGTCTGAGTCCAGCACACTGTTGGAATCTGTATCCATCTGAAACTAATGAATGAGATGGACCTCCTCTTACCAACTGAGATTTATTGGGTTATACATGCAAAACACAGCACAGGAGGCTCTGTCTCAGCTCCTTTTAGTCATTGCCCCTGTTAACTGTTTTGTATTAAAGTAAAATACTGTTTTATCCTCGTCCTAACCAGTCAGATTTCATGATGGGAGATTGGCCTAAAGCTTGAGACAGTAAGTCAGGGAGGCATCTCAACAATGGTCAGGAGGCCCAGAAACTTATTGTTTGGACATGAGCTAATGGCTATAAAGTGAGTCGGGCTAGGGAACCAGTAGTCCTATTGCAAGTTAGAGCACTTGAGTTCATTGTCTCTATTACTATTCCCCAATTCCAGTTCCTTAATTGTTGATTTAAGACAAAAATAGAATTTGAACAAGATTTTTTCTTTCTGTTAAAGTTATAATAGAAATAATATGTAGTAGGTATCTTGCATTGTGCTGTGTTGACATATTTCCTTTGTTTTCAAGGTTCAGAGCTATAGAACAAAGGATCAGCAGAAAGCTAGTTCAGGCCAAACCATAAGTGTTTCTTGTAGGGTGACAGATAACCTGAAGTTATCTCTGCAAGATTTGCTTAAATTTTCTCATAGATCAAATAATGAAAAGTATTTGAAGACAATAGAGCTGGCCTCACCTCTCAGGCTTATAAAGTCTGGGGAGACAATGAACACATGAAACACCTAACATACCAAAACAGTGCCTGTCACATAGTGGTAGCTCAGATTTAATCAGTGAACGGAATGTGAGCAATATGTAAAGAGAAATGTTGGAGTTTAGGAATGGGAGAAGGGCACAGCCTGGAGAAGTGTGGAAGAAGGATGATTCAAGTATTATAGTGTGTTGTCCAGGAATTCTTTTTACCACCTGCTTACTGAGAGTTCCTGAAGTTATGCCAGCTTTTTATAGGTGTTTGTTATGAAGGAAGGTGAAGTCAGCAAGCTCCAGATTTGAAACTTATGACCTTGGACAAGTCCCTTAACCTGTAAAATAAGGATAATGCTTCAAAGGATTGTTACAGGATTATATGAGAGAATTTATGCATCCCGCATGCAGCAAGTGTTTGGTTTCTATATGGCAGGCATTCTGCTAGATAAATAAAACAGACAAGGATCTGGTGCCTGGCAGATGATAGTAGGAACTCAGTAGATGTCTCCTAAATGTGCCTTGTTTCATGGTGGTTTTAATTCTTTATTATGAAATAATTTCTCAGCTGAACTATTTTAAAGCAGATAAACAGGGATTATGTCTTACTACTACATAATTCAGTGTACATCTCGAGAAATATGCCATTTTCTTTCATAATAACAGGCATTATAAGACCTAACAAAATTATTTTTATTCTTTGGCATTATCTATTCAATTCATAACCATATTTCCCCAGCTGTCTCAAAAATATATGTTTAGTGATTTGTTGGAATCAGGATTCAAACAAAACATATTGCTTTTGTTTGCAGTTGCTCAATCTAGAGCATCTTAATCTTTTTTGGGTGGGGGTATTGTCTTGTTGCAGGAGCCACATTCCTTTAGAATATCTCCCATTTTGGATATTTCTCTTGCTTTCTTGTGGTTTTATTTGATTTGTCTATTTATTTTTAATAATTTATTTTATTTATTGAATCAAAATCTATTATACATATTTTGGGGGTTGAACATTGAGATATGTTGAGTAAATCAGTATTACTAGCATGTATATTGTTACAAATCGTAATTATTCCTTATGCCCCTTGTCCAACCTCTCCCTTTACGCCATTCCCTCCCCCTGCCCCCTCTAATTGCCCTAGATTTCTTCTCTCCTTCTGAAAGAATAATGGTTTCTCTGATGATTTGTTGCCTAGATGATCTATCCAATGCTGAGAGATGTGATCAGGTCCCCCAATATTATCATAGAACAGATGCTTCCTGTCACTCTGAAATGGGTTTTGTGGAGACATCCTCTTCTTTGTCTCTGCTGGTGACTCTTGTGTGAATGCACTCCAGTGGCTGGTGGACCATATGCGTGGTGGCTGTGGCGTCTAGCCGCTTTTGCAGCAGCCATGGTTATTGTGGTGGCTCTGGTGGGCCACCCACATGAAGGTGCTGTTTTTGGCATGCTCTTTGGCACTGGCGGTATGCCTGGTTGTGGGGTGTGTTTGGTCCCCTTCTCCATGCCTCTGGTTCCTGGGCAGAGCCTAAGGCACTGGTGCCATGTGCCTTGTTGTGGGAGAGGGGTCCAGTCCCCAACTCCATGTCCCGGGCCCTTGGGTGGGCCCCGAGGTACAGGCACAGTGTGCCTGGTTGTGGGAGAGAGGTCCATTCCCCTTCTTGCCTCGGGTCCCCGGGCAGGCCCCAAGGTGCTGGTGTGGTGTGCCTGGTTGTGGGACAGAGGTCCAGTCCCCTTCTCCATGCCTCAGGTCCCTGGGTGGGCCCTGAAGCACTGGCACGATGTGCCTGGTTGTGGGAGAGAGGACCATTCCCCTTCTTGCCCCGGTTCCCTGGGTGGGCTCCGAGTTGCTGGCATGTTGTGCCTGGTTGTGGGAGGGGGGTCCAGTCCTCCATGCTTCAGGTCCCCAGGCTGGCCCCGACACACTGGTGCAGTTTGCCTGGAAGTGGGAGTGGGGTCCAGTCCCCAGATCCAAGCCTC
>NW_007731089.1:55692-56853 GCF_000696425.1 Galeopterus variegatus | reverse complement strand
TAAATTGGTTGATTTGTGGGAGAGAGTGACGCTGTGGACTGTCTATTCCGCCATCTTGATTTGTTCTCTCTTGTCGTTTTATTTAGCTAGTTCTTCTATCCCCTGTATCTCTTGTAAGTGGAAGTTAGCTTAAGGTGCTTTATTAGATTCATGTTCAGCTTTTCTGGCAAGAAATCTTTATAGGTTGTCTTGTGTGCTTCATACTGCAGCATATCAAGTCATGCTTATGTGCCTTAATAAATACTGTTGCCTGTATTTACAATGTCCTTCTTTTCCCTTTCTGCCTAACAAATCCCTGTTCATCATTCAAAACCTTGTTTCATTGAACATTTAGCATGATGTTAGCCAGTCATACTTAAATTCAGTATTGCCACTAAGAGACAAACCACCAGTTGTCAGATCATTTTAATGCCCTGAGAGATGGGTATGGATAGAAGTAGAGTATTACGATGTATCGAAGAGAGCCACTTAACCCAGGGCTGGCAGTCATGGTCAGTAAGGGTCTCCTGGAAATGCTGCTAGAATTGAGTGCTGAAAGACAAGTAGAATTTGACCATCAAAGTGGGGAAGAGGGAGGATTTTGTAGATAAAGAAAACCATGTATGCAAAGGCACAGAATTTGAAATAGCAGGGAACTGTTAGCTATTGGGTGTTGGGGAAGGGAAAGTGGAGAACAGAAAATGGTGGGAGACCAGACTGGGGAGAACCCTGTTGACAGGCAGAGCAGCAGGAAATGTACCCAATGGGTGATGGAAAGCCAGTAAAGGCATTTAACTAGGGGTAAGAGATGAATTCTGTCGTTTGGAAAGATAACTTGGATGGCTAGAGGGACCACACTGGAGGCAAGAAGACCAATTAGGGGACTACTGGGCCAGAGAAGATGGCAGTCCAGCCTGGGACGGAGTTCCTGCCTCCACATAGAATAATCACTCCCTTTTTGCTTTCACACTGCCTATCACGCATGTCCACTACTGCGCCTATCACTGATAAAGTGAATTATTTCAAGTCTCTCCCCCACTAAATTGAAGACTTTTCTTTTTTTTTTTTTTTTGTCCTTTTTTTTGTGACCGGCCTGCACTGCGCTCAGCCAGTGAGCGCACCGGACCAGCCATCCCTATATAGGATCCGAACCCACGGCGGGAGCGCTGCTGCGCTCCCAGC
>NW_007731089.1:53097-55278 GCF_000696425.1 Galeopterus variegatus | reverse complement strand
GAGCGCTGCTGCGCTCCCAGCGCCGCACTCTCCCGAGTGCACCACGGGCTCAGCCCTAAATTGAAGACTTTTCAAGGACAGAGACCACGGCTTTCTTCTCTGTCCTCAGCATCTAACCCAGTGTCTATGTATGATAGATGTTTAATAACTGTTTATTGAACTGAACAACAACATCCTGGACTATGGGATGCTGCTTCAAGGTAGTAATCTAAGCATCTTATATGTAGAAGGTGACAAAAACACATTGATGAGAATTAATGAGAAAAATTGCATAAGTCAGATAAATAGAAGATATATTTTAAGGTTCAAACCTTTTCTAAGTTTCTTTAGAGACTTCTCTTTTCAAACTATGAAGGCAATAAAGGTTCTTCTCTTGTCTCCAAGCCAGCACAGGTTGTTTTCTATTCAGCTTATGAATAGTAACCCGGAATGTAGGTAAGGAGCCCTCGTTCCATCTTGCGTAGCTGTTCTCTTGAGTCCCCCTTGAGTTCTGGCTGCAGAGTCTGGGAGCAACCTGGAAGAGAAATCAACGCTGTTGGCATTCCAAGGAAGGGCTCATCTGGCTCTATGAAGTTGATGGGAAAACTTAATTCAGTCAAAGATAACTAGATTTGTACATTTCCCTGCCTGAAAAAGAAATGCTTGAGAAATGGATTCTCATGTGATTGACTTTGACAGTAGTTTCCCTTATTGGGTTAGCGATGGGATGGTTCTGCAAAATTAATCAGATCTATGGGAGATGGTTGGAGGGATTCACCTGAGACGGGATCTGATTTCCTACAATTTGGGTCCTGTGATGCTCTTTGGGTTATTTCTCATTCTTTTCCTGTTTCCAGATCAATAGGCTGTGGAACTTAAAAGCTAGAAGGAACTGTAGTGGACGTTGGTCATATTTGCCAATCCAGCATCTGAAAATTCTTCCTATTCCCTTCCCATTGTATGGGCCTTGGTAAGAGACAGAGCCAAAGTCCTATTGCTTGGCCACTGGAACACAGACTTGTAAACTAGGATCATCTGACTAGGTGCTCCTACCCAGGACTCAGAATCTTGAGAGAAGAGATAAAAAAATGCAGGAACATTTGAGGATTTACTCTTGCTGGCATGGATAGTCCAGTGGTGACTTAAAGGCCACGTTCTGTGGCAGCAAAACAAAGCTGGTGGTGATGTTCTTCCAGACTGCTGGGCATGGCTTTGGCTGAGACTCTGCTGCCCATCTTCCTTAGACCCCCATTGTTTTCCTAGTCTGGCTTTTCAGCCTTCTCATCAATAACGTGAACTGCTAGACAGCCTTCCAGCAAACCCTTTTTTGCTTGACTTATTAGCCTGGGTTGGTTCCTCTCGTTTACAACTAGAAGGCCTAACTGATAAACTATTTAGAAGATTCAGCTTGCCCTTGACTTCTGAATCTTTTGCTATAATGTCTTTCCTGCTGCCTGGACAGAATGAGCAGCTTCCCTAAAGCTAAAGAAAGCCCGTTGCTAACTATTCAATCCACAGCGAAGAAGTTTTTCCTTATGGCTCTGGGGGGAGATATTACTACTTAGGCAAAAATGGATCATTTCCCCTTCAGTCCTTCATTAAAAACAGACTAAGTTACATAGCCAAATTTGCACCCCCCAACCAAATCTTGCTTTTAAGAAAAACCTCAAGGGCAAATATCCCTTTACCTCGCTAAAAACTAAGAGGTCTTGACTGTAAGAGATCATTGTACCCTCTCATGTCTCTCGAAATAGATGCCTCACTCTGTTTGAATTTTGCAGTAAGTGTTCAATTTGAATGCCTTTTCATTGAGGCACTGGAGGTGGCATTTAGTGAATGGCTGGCCTTCCAGCTGTTCTGAGTATATTGGTGGATGGATAATCCTGTTACTACCAACTGTTGGATCGCACACTCATCTGACAGGTGGCAAGTGAAAATTAGCGTCTCTCTGCTAGGGCCCATTTTCAGAAACTGAGGAGATGCCACAGTTTAAGCATTGGAGCGCTGGACTGGAGATCAAGGAGGCCTGGGCTGTCATTCCTGCCACTAACTCACTGCATTTTGGGAAAATTGCTAGATCTCTTTTTCTTTAGAAGAAGGAACACATAAGGATGCTACAATTATGGCACAGCCTTATAACACCAAAGTCACAGGTTTGGTTCCCTGTACTGGCCACCTGCCCCCCCAAAAAAAAAAAAAAAA
>NW_007731089.1:50826-52831 GCF_000696425.1 Galeopterus variegatus | reverse complement strand
CTGGCCTTCCAGCTGTTCTGAGTATATTGGTGGATGGATAATCCTGTTACTACCAACTGTTGGATCGCACACTCATCTGACAGGTGGCAAGTGAAAATTAGCGTCTCTCTGCTAGGGCCCATTTTCAGAAACTGAGGAGATGCCACAGTTTAAGCATTGGAGCGCTGGACTGGAGATCAAGGAGGCCTGGGCTGTCATTCCTGCCACTAACTCACTGCATTTTGGGAAAATTGCTAGATCTCTTTTTCTTTAGAAGAAGGAACACATAAGGATGCTACAATTATGGCACAGCCTTATAACACCAAAGTCACAGGTTTGGTTCCCTGTACTGGCCCCCCGCCCCCCCAAAAAAAAAAAAAAAAGGTAGTTCAGGAGTACTTCA
The DNA here is from genome assembly GCF_000696425.1 of Galeopterus variegatus. Classification (NCBI taxonomy): domain Eukaryota; kingdom Metazoa; phylum Chordata; class Mammalia; order Dermoptera; family Cynocephalidae; genus Galeopterus; species Galeopterus variegatus. The sequence goes on along the minus strand of NW_007731089.1, from coordinate 52,449 downwards.
AATCCAGTAGCTCAGCTTTGACTGATCTTACACATTAAAATGCTTCAAAAAGACTTCTTTTGGGGATAGAGTGCTACAGCGCCCCCCAAAACAAAAATGAAACAAAACTCTAAACGGGCTTGAAAACACCACTGGACTAGAATGCAACCACGTTTCTCTTTATATTTCATTAGGGTTCACTCTTTTTGTGGGAGCTGCCAGTGTGGGGATCTGAACCCATGACCTTGGTGTCGTAAGACTCTAATCAACTGAGCTGACTGGCCAGCCCTATATTTCAAATTTGCATCTATGTCATGTAGTTTTCAATGGATGTCTGCCTTGAAATTATTTCTGGAACAGGGAAGAATGTAAATAAATCAATTCATAACCAGATAATCATGGTGATCAAATATCAAGAGCTGCACATGATAACAAAAATGAGCCAATGTGTAATTCTACATCAGCTTACTTGTCTGATCTGTACTCTTTCAGAGTAAGCCAATAAATAAATGGTAATGTCCCCCCAAGGCAACTCCTTTGTGTTCTGGCTCTTCAGGGTGACCAGTCCCTCAGAAGCAAAGCACAGAACTGCATAGTGACCACGCAGATCAGAACAGGGAACTTCTACGCCCCACACCAGCAGAGAGGCACAGCTGGATGGGCAGTGCTCCCTCGTTGTGCATGCATAATCTGAATAGCATGGAAACAAGAGTGCTGCTTTCTGTAGTTAAGATTCTGAGATGCTTGCATAAGCAGATCTCATCAATCTGGATCTAGACCCTGACCTCTTGGCTCCCTGCAGGGATGACGGTTGGCTTGAAGACTGTGTACAATTCTGGAGACACCTTTCAATTCTGGGGCTACCTTTCTCTTCAGCTACCATATGAATGCTGCCTCTTTGAAGCCAAGAGGTCTTCATTAGCAGTCTTCATTAGCCACTACCTGATCATCTCTTTTTCCAGAGCCACCTTTTGATCTATTGTATAAAAAGGATAGGTTTACCCTTGATCAGCCAGGACTCTCTAAGCCTAAATTGGTTTCTTTGTTTCATAAACTTTTATTGAGCGCTAACTGTGGGCGCTGACTGCTTGCCCCAAGCCAACACCCCTCTGGAAAATTACTTGGTGGTTTCAAAGATATAAAAGCCACTCCCCTAAGATCCTGATACTTTTTGTCCAGGGCCTTGGTTAGCCAGGGCTTTGCTGCTTTTCTTTCAATCTCTTGCCTCCTGATCTCTTGGTCACCTTACGACTCACAAGAGGCTCTCTGCCAGTGGGCAGGACAGGGGAAGAAGAGAGACGGGAAAGGAAGCCAGGCACACAGCTAGGTACTTGACAGCAGCCCTCGCAAGGCAAGGGAGGAGGTTAAATTGCCGGGCTAGGTTTAATATTGGTAGTTAACTGAGAATTTTATTTTTCTCCATCAAGCAAGAATAAACGGAAATTTGCCAAAAAGCAAAGAGCAAATCATTCAAGACTGTTAACCAGTTATTTTATTTTCCTGGGATGGATTCATGAAATAAGTTTCCTTAAATGGAGTCAGTCCCATGCCTAATACCAAGTTTTCTCCTGTCAGTATGTCTAGCTTGAGACAAGAAGGGCTTTCCTCCAAGCTAAGGACAGTCACAAAGAGAATGGGGAGAGA
>NW_007731089.1:45383-50773 GCF_000696425.1 Galeopterus variegatus | reverse complement strand
GAGGTTAAATTGCCGGGCTAGGTTTAATATTGGTAGTTAACTGAGAATTTTATTTTTCTCCATCAAGCAAGAATAAACGGAAATTTGCCAAAAAGCAAAGAGCAAATCATTCAAGACTGTTAACCAGTTATTTTATTTTCCTGGGATGGATTCATGAAATAAGTTTCCTTAAATGGAGTCAGTCCCATGCCTAATACCAAGTTTTCTCCTGTCAGTATGTCTAGCTTGAGACAAGAAGGGCTTTCCTCCAAGCTAAGGACAGTCACAAAGAGAATGGGGAGAGAGGAACAGCACAGCAGAGGTCACCCACTGTGACCTGGCCTCAGGGCTTCGTGGAGGAAAGGGGGTCAGTTAAAGAACAATGATTAAATCACCAGAGATATAATATCAGAATTCAGAAGAAGATTGACAGGAGTAGAACAAAACGTAAGCTTATTCTCCCTGCGTTCTCTGCTGACTCCCTGACACATGGAGGAAAGGGGGTCAGTTAAAGAACAATGATTAAATCACCAGAGATATAATATCAGAATTCAGAAGAAGACTGACAGGAGTAGAACAAAACGTAAGCTTATTCTCCCTGCGTTCTCTGCTGACTCCCTGACACCATCACTCTATGTCAGAGTGGTTTTGAATGACCAAATATTTGCATGACGTATAGCTTTTCTATTTTTCCTTCCATTATTCTGTTGCCCCAACAAATTGCTTTATAATGCTACGGTTATTCCCCTACATCTCTGCCTGATAGAGACCAGCCTCTCTCTCCCTTAACCTAAGAGCTAGGTACTTTTAATTCTGTTTCTAAACATGACTCTAGGAGAGGTTAAGCGACTTGTGAAAGTGATTGGGCAGAGTGTTCAGATCCAGGCTGTTTGCCTCCAAAGTCCATGCTCTTAGCTTCTGAGCCACAATGGGATCCTCAAAATTGAAGCAGAATTTAGTGGTGAAAGTATAAATTATGGATTAACAAAGGATGAGACATGGATCCTGGATCAGATAACATTAGTTTCTTCTGCTCCCTCTGTCAGGAAGGCTGCCATGGTTGGAAATGGCACAGTATTTGGAAGAACCCTGGAGAAAATATTGAATATAAGGTTGAGACATGAAATCTGCAGGGAAGCTTCTCTTAGTTGGGATTAGACTAGGGCATTGCCTAATCCTCATGGTTTATTAAATAAAATCAAGCAGATTAAACACTTTACTGTTTGTAGTTGGTAGAATTGTGTCCTCCGAAAAAGATATGTTCAAGTCCTAACCCTTGGTACTTGTGAATGTGACCTTATTTGGGAATAGGGCCTTTTCACATGTAATCAAGTTAGGATGGGGTCATGGTGGATTAGGGCAGGACCTAAATACACTGACTGGTGTCCTTATAAGAACAGGAGAAGCCAGGTAGACACAGACACACAAGGAGAATGCTGTGTGGTGATGGAGACAGAGATTGGAGTTATGTGCCTGTTTCTGTTGCTTATAACAAAATACATGGAACTGGGTATTTTGTAAAGAAAACAAAATTTATTGCCTACAGTTTCAGAGGCTGCAGGTCCAAAGTCTGAGGAGCACATGTGGTGAAGTCTTTCTTTGGTGGTGACTTCAGCAGTGGCAGGTTATCACACTGCAAAATGGTGGAGCAGAGAGAGAAAAAACTAACCTCCTCATTCACTCTCATTTTAAAACCCTCCAAACTACGCCCCTGTCCACCATCATTAATCCATTCACTACGGCGTGGTCCTACAATATAATGAAAGGTCCCATCTTTCAATTACCATAATGGGATTTCCCACCCTCTACAATGACAGTGGGGACTTAAGCTTCAATGAGGTTGAGGGGGCATCCAGTCTACAGCAGCATTTATAAGCCAAGGAACACCAAAAATTGCCCACGACCACCAGAAGCCAGGAAGAGGCAAGGAAGGGCTCTTCCCTAGACCCTTCAGAGGGAGCACGGCCCTACCAACCTTGATTTTGGACTTTGGCCTCCAGAACTGTGAGAGAGTACTGGTAAATGGGACCTTAAAAAGATAAAGACTACTAAAAAGTGATGAAGGAGACCTGGAGTCTTCAGCAGTATCTTAAGATGGCCACAATGGATGGTTAGGTTTTTGACAACTGGAAATACAGAGCAAGGATGTTCCAGGCAAGAGGAATTTCAGAGAAAAGGTAGAAGGGGAGGAAATCTCAGGGTGTGATTCATGAGCACTGAATTAGTTTTCTAGGGCTGCTGTCCCAAATGACCAAAAACAGGGTGGCTTAAAACAACAAACTTATTCTCTCACAGTTCTGGAGGCCAGAAGTGCAAAATCAAGGTTGGTAGGGTTGTGCTCCCTCTGAAGGGTCTAGGGAAGAGCCCTTCCTTGCCTCTTCCTGGCTTCTGGTGGTGGTGGGCAATCTCTGGTGTTCCTTGGCTTATAGATGCATAACTCCAGTCTCTGCCTCCATCATCACAGGGCTCTCCCTCTGTGTTTGTGTCCATGTGGCTTGTCCTGTTCTTATAAGGACAACAGTCATTGGATTTAGGGCCTGCCCTAATCCTCTCTGACCTCATCTTAATTTGATCTTATCTGCCAAGACCCTATTTCCAAATAAGGTCACATTCACAAGTACCAGGGGTTAGGACTTGAATGTATCTTTTTGGGGAGACACAATTCTATCCACTACAAACATTAAATTGTCTAATTTGTTTGATTTAAATTGGGAAGTTGTGAGATATCTGGCTGTATGTCAGATAACTTAATGATATTTATTTCATAAGTATTTTTGACTGCCTTATGTACAACACTGTGTTATTTGATATAGAAGGTAGCAGGATCCTCGCCTTAGGAACTTATGCTATGGTGGAGAATAGCAAGATACTATCCAGAGGCAAAAATGCATGATCAACTGAAGGCTGGACTGTAAAAGAAGGAAAAGGCCATGAGTAGGAGTCATTTAGCCAGTGTTATGCAAGACTAGCAGAGGCGCTGGTGGAGAGGAAAACCAGAGGCAAGAAGGTCACTTCAGGTGCTATGAGACTAGTTCAAGGGGAGATTGTGAGGGACTGAGCTGGGCAGTTTCTTTGAACACCAACTGAGTATATTAACTAGTGCTTCTCTACAGAATGAAATATTTAAAGCAGCTGTATATGACCTAAAGAGTAAAACAATGTGACTAAATGCAATGTGGAATCCTGAATTGGATCCTGGAACAGAAAAAGAACCCTAATGGCAAAACCGTGCAATCCATTTAGGGGCTGCCAAGGTAGGAGGGGGTAATAGCAAGTGGCTGCTTAATGGGTATGGGGTTTCCTTATGGGGTGGCTAAAGTGTTCTGGAACTCAATGGTGGAACACTGAATATACTGAATGTCACTAATGGTAAACTTTATGTTATGTGTATTTTATCACAATTTTAGAAAGGTCATAGAAGACACATTATTAAAAAGAAACTGAAATCCAAATACTGTCTGCAGTGTAGTTACTAGGATTGTACCAAAGTTAATTTTTTGGTTTTGACAAAACATATCATGATTATAGAAGATGTTCACATAAACCGGGTGAAGAGTGTATATGGGAACTCTCTTTGCAATTTTTCTTGTAAATCCAAAATTTTTCCAAAATGAAAATGTATTTAAAAAATTAATGTGGTGCAGCCTTACAACATCAAGGCCACGGGTTTATATCCCTGAACCAGCCAGCCGCTAACAAACAGAAACAAAATAAAAATGAAAAATTAATGTGAAGAAAATGCATGACCCTGATTTTTTTTAAGCCAATATCATATTTATGTTTTGTGTGTGTGTGTTTTTATGCATCTATCTTTCATCTTTTAGAATATAAGTCCCTTGAGGACAAAGGTATAATGTGAGTGTCTTTGATATTACTCTTAAACTGCCAGTAAAATTATCAGATTTTAAACACTGAACAGCTGAGTTCAGTTTTTCTGAAGAGCACTAAGTAGAACAGGTTTTCAGTGAAGGTTTCTGGCTGCTGTAGAACTGGAGGGTAATTGGTGAGAGCCTCCTCTCTAGGGCCTGTCAAGCCAAGAGTAATGACTTTTGGCCACTTCAAACCGGAGGTAATTTCAAAACAGCACAGGTTTCCATTTGTTCTCTTTATCCATAGAGCTCTATGCTCAGTTATTCACGTGGTTCAATTACCCTGAGAACTCAAGGGAGAGAGACAGGATTTAAGATGGAAAAGAACCAACACAGCTCCATATTTTGTATGGCATACAATGTACAGGCCTTATGATACTTCTGCACGTAATATCCCGGCTAGCCACTGAAAATAATTCTGTGATAAAGACAAAGATGCTCAACAAGAGACATAAAAAATTATGTGTGTGAGAGAGCCAGTGCTGGTAGAAATGGTTACTAAAATTTTAGAAATGTATCTTGAAATAATAGTATCATTCATTTCTTAATGAAATGGCTGGTTTCCTTTTCTTTTTTGAACTCTGGGGAAAATATTCTAGTTTCAAGTGTTTATTTTGTTGCCCATTAAAAAATTCCAGAAAGGATCATCTATTTATCAGTAAGTATCTTCAACTATCTCTGCTTTGTTCATGCTTAATATATTCTTCATTTTTCTTTCTAAAAGCATCTGAAATAGGTTAAAATTTCCAAAGTAAAAAGTCTTGGAAACTGGAGTTCTTGGTACCTAGCCTTGTATATAGTCATATTTAATTAAGTGGCCTCTGTTTTCTTATGGAGATTTGTGGATTGACTCACCCTTCTTGAAGGGCTAACTTCACATGTATTTGTTTATCAGCAAGAAAGCATACAAATATAGGAAAAATTAGCATTTTAGAAATAGAGTGATGAAGGCTTTATACATCTATAATGACTGGTGGGATTGGTATAAGACAAAAAAAAAAAAAAGACTAAAAAGAGAAATAGAACTAGGGTAATGACAGAAGAAAACAAAAACAACCCAACCTGAACCAAACAGCTATTTCTCTGGTCATTTAGACTAAAAGTTTTTACCAATTTGTGGGGGTTTGATAGTTAACTGCAGAACAGTATGTGGCTATGTGTTTAATAATTGCAAATATTTATTTGGCCACTGGTCAGTATGGGGATCCAAACCCTTCACATATTTACTTTATTCTTTACATTTATTTTACTCTTAAATTCACTTGCATAAGTATCTAAATTGTGAATAATTCATTCCATAGCATGAGATCAGCAAATCTCAAGTAATCTTTTACTTACCTTTATTAAATCCTAAATTAAAAGAATCACTTCAGTTGCTAAGAAAAACCCAGGATCCAGTCAACTTGTTTATGTATTTTTTGAACAGATGATAGTGGCTGTGTTACAAATTACCCCTAATTTAGGATCTTAAAACAAACATTTTTTGATTCCTTCAGTTTCTGAGGGTCGGGAATCTAGGAGCGCTTTAGTTGCTGTCAGGCT
>NW_007731089.1:43981-44594 GCF_000696425.1 Galeopterus variegatus | reverse complement strand
AAAAAAAAAAAAAAAAAAAAAAAAAAAAAAAAAAAATTCCAAACTTTGCAATTACTTACATCATGATGATAAAAATTTTATTATTTTAATTATTTATATATTTCTTTTTAAAAAGATGACTGGTAAGGGGATCTTAACCCTTGGCTTGGTGTTGTCAGCCACGCTCTCCCAAGTGAGCTGTCCATCCTTATATAGGGATCCGAACCTGTGGCTTTGATATTATCAGCACCACACTTTCCCAAATGAGCCATGGGCCAGCCCTTGATGAAAAAAAATTTTAAATGTATCAATGGGATACAGATAGCTAAGTGCCAACTATGTGCAAGACACCGTACAAGAGCTGTTGGGTACACCAGAAGAATATATCTACAATTTACTAAAGATATAAGCCAAAGAGTATGGTGCCTGGATGCTCAGAAAAGAAATAACATTTTTATCAGATAGCCAAAAAATTTACATAACTGCCACATTTATATAGAATACAAATTTTAAAAACTGTATACAGTTGGCAGAGATGAAATTTTTACTTTTTGATTAGGTATGCCATCAACGTATGTTTTTTTTTTTTTTTTGTCTTTTTCCGTGTCCGGCAACGGATCGCAACCCTCAGTGT
>NW_007731089.1:35629-43082 GCF_000696425.1 Galeopterus variegatus | reverse complement strand
CGCAACCCTCGGCGCCGCTCCCGCGCCCCCCTCAGCCCGTGAGCGGGAACCGGTCTGTATGTGGGATCCGAACCCTCAGCGGGAGCGCCGCCGCGCTTCCCAAGCGGCGCACTACAGCAGTGCGCCACCGGGCCGGCCCTTGTATGTTTAATGAAGATGTTTTATGCACTTGACCGGGACTAATATTTTATTCCTAATAATTTATCATTTCATAATAAAGGCTGTCCCACTCACTCTTAAGTGGAAACTAGCCAAGTTCCACCTTTGGACTATTGTGAACAATGCTGCTGTGACCATTTGTATTCAAGGTTTTGTGTGGATGCACAGTTTTATTTCTTTTGGCATATACCTAGGAGTGGAATTGCTGGATCATATGGTAACTCTACACTGAATCATTTGAAGAACTTTCAGGCTGTTTCCAAAGTGGCTGCACCATTGTACAGTTTTCCCAGCTGTGTGTGAGGGTTTTAATTTTTCCATATCCTTACAACACTGTTTTTATGCATCTTTTTGATTATGGCCATGGTATAGCCAGGAACCTGGAAAGGGCCTGTGAAGTGATACAGTCTCCCCTGCTGTTCACACTCATCTCCTGAGCCCTGGAGTCCTATGCCCCTGTGTCAGGTGGTGAACTGGCACAGGAGGATCCAGGGTGGAGGCTGGTGAGTGGCCTCTCTGCTCTGCTGTGTGCCTCGAATTCTGTGACAACCGCCATGAAGGTCACATAGGAGCTGCATGGGCACAAAGTGAGAGCCCAGCCCATTTCCCCAAGAGGGGCCCCTCCCTGGGGTGGGTTGGGCCAGGAATCACAGGTTTCACTGTGACTCCACCCACTTTGAACATTGAGGCCATGCCAACTTCAGTGTTACCTAGTACCACCCCCTCCCACCAACTCTGGCTCTGGCTCAGTTGCACATCTGCTCTGTTAGCTGAAGGAAGTGATTTGCTGTGCTTGGGTGATGGTAATGAGGTCCCCCTTTCTATTTCCCTGCCCCAGAGGAAACCTGACCGAGGAAATTGGCTGTGGCCAAGAAAAAGGTATAGCATGTTGGGTCGCAGGCCCTGGACCCAGCCCGAGGCCTCTCTGATGGTGGGACAGGGGCAGGATTCTGTGTCATTTCTGAGGCACATGGGGCTTGCCCCTCTGTGCCTCTTGACTCCCCTCACCAAAGTCTTCTCGGCCACCCCATCATTATTGCCTGTAGCCTGGCCTTTGACCAGATGACCCAGTCCCTTAAGAGTTTTCACCCTCTTTCCAGGTTTTCTGATCGTGGCACAAATTTCCTTCTGGAAGGGTACTCAGGACTAGGGGGCCCAGGACTGAGAGGTTTCTGCCTCCCTTACTCCCTTCCCTTAGACATTGACAACCTGAAAAGCCTACACTTCACCAGTGAGGTCAAAATGTTGACAATATCTCTGGGTGACAATTGGGAGAATGGGTTTGGTTTGGTTTTCTCCCAGGTTTCTACTCTCTAGAGATACTTTACAATTTATTTCTGAGTCTGCATCTCACATTAGAATTCCTTAGGATTCTGGGACCAGAGCACCTTTCAGTCAGTGCCCTCTGGAGGGAGATGTGCTTATCTTCTGTGGGACAAATCTTGGGAAACTGAACTTCACAGCTTGAATCTTGTCCAGATCATTTCAATCTGTGGTGCCACTGGACTCATAGGGGGCATCTTTCTGAAGCATCAGATTTGCTTGATTCCTCTGAGAGAGAAAAAACCTATTAATATACTTAGGGGCGACATTCACCTAGATTTGTAAGATTGTAATAGACTTCTCTCTGAAATGATGCCTGGGTTAGGTCTTTTTGTTAGGTCCCTAGATCTCTAGGGGTGTGTCCTCACTAACTTCTGCCATTAGGATACATTGATGTAAACATTTGACTAACTTCTGCCATTAGGATACATTGATGTAAACATTTGAGAAGTACTGGTGTGCAGCTCTCACAGCTCTGTAAGAGAGGACCCCAGTGTCTGATTTGTATTTTGCCACCTGGAAGTTGCCGATTCATGACAAAGCCCCAGAAGACTAAAGTTAAATTCCATTATTGCCTTTTCTGGTCATGTTATCAATCCATTTCTTCAGCCATTTATTGATCATTACAACATTTTGTAGGGTTGCTGGTGGCATTAAATCAGACGGTATAAGTAAGAATATTTTGTAAAAACTGTTAAGTAGGATGCAAGTATAGGGACTTATAGTTCTCCTGAATATTGCTACTTTTCCTTTTCACAGTTAAGAGATTACCAATGGGGAAACAGCCTTGGTGGTTGCCAGATGCCTAAGGAGGTGAGTCTCAGCTGGTCAGGTTCCTGGGAACAGGGGGCTCAAGGAGCACTAGGGGGTGATGGTAACAATTAGGGAAGAAGTGTCAGGGAATGGTTAAGAAGTCTGGGTTTGAATCCTACCTCTCCCTCTGCTGGATATATTTAGGACTCTCCTCTGAGTCTTGTCCCTTGAAGCTGTACACACAAAGGTGGCCCACGGGCTTGGCTCTCATTAGATCCTGCTGCAGGAAGCACAGGATGATCTTGATAACACCAAGGCCCAGGGCTCAATCCCTCTACCAGCCATCACCTCCAGAAAAAAAAAAAAAACAGGATGAAAGCTACTTGGGAGGGGAAAAACAATGGGGGAGAGAAACCTTGAGAAGTGGGCACAAAGGGGCTACAGGAGGAGAGCCTGGTCCAGGTCAGGTAGGAAAGAGACTTGCAAGTAGATGAGGAAGGACAGCAGAGGGCTTAGCCATTGAGGGAAGGAGAGCGTCTCCATGTGCGCTCTCATCTCTTCTAGCCCCCATCATACATCAGTGGGGAGGCCTTTGTGACATCAGTGGGGAGGCCTTTGTGACATCAGTGGGGAGGCCTTTGTGACATCAGTGGGGAGGCCTTTGTGACATCATAAGTGCCCTGCAGGCCAGCCTCGCCCTGCAGGCCAGCCTCCCGTCCACCTCCCATGGTGGGGGCTGGGTGCCCCGCTGCCAGCTGAGGCAGCCCCCAACCCCACCCGCATGATTGTTCTACCTCTCCCCCAACCCTCCTCCAACTCCTCCTCTCTGCATGCGCCTCAGAGCCGGTGCCTAGATATAGCAGTAGCCTGGTACTCCAGCTATGTAGAAAACAAACATCAAAGGAGCATGATCCAGGAATTGGTAAGAGTCCAGTGGGGTCCCCTGATTCCACACTACCCATCCTGGGCTCCAATTTCCCCTTGGGGATCTGAAGAAAAGGGCTGGGGGCCCCTGGTGCGAAGGGAGAATGCAGTGCTGGGGGGCCTAGGTCTCAGCAGGAGCGATCCCAGACCATGCACTATGGCTCTTTCTGTTGCTGCCCTGTCTGCCCACTCTCTCTTCTCCAGACACCCCTGCTTGAGTCATCACCACACGTGCTCTGAGCTGTCCCCCTGCTGGAAACTACTAGGCTGACTGTTGTCAGAAGCCCTGTGTTCCCCCCTGACTTAGTTCCTGCTTTGCTTTGTCTTTGGTTTTGGACAAGCCACCTCTCCTGCCAGGGCTTGAGTGTCCTGAGATAGAACTAGAGGGTATCAAAGGCCCCTTTTAGTTCTAAGAATGAAAGATTTCTAGGCACACTTGAAACATCAGGGAGACAGGGAGTTTGCCTGTCCTTTTCATATCTGGATCCCTGCTATTAAGGACAGTCCCTGTCCCATAGTGTGTGGTTCGAGGTGAATACATGCACCCTTGTGAATCACAAGCTGGAAGAAGGGTAGTTTTTCCTCTCTCAGCCTCCATTTCTAGAGGTTTCTGTGGTTGTTCTTTAAAGAGAATCCACATTCAGACATTCAGCTCCATAGCTGTGAATGAAAACCAAAAATGACCCAAATTCTCTTTCCTTGGGAGTTCAAGGAGAGTTTGTCAATTTGCGACCCATAGGGTCTGAGAGCTTTTCCTTGAAAATCCATTCCTGTCCCCTGCCCACCACTCTGATCTGGGGAATGGAGCTGAGGGAGACAACCTCAGTCACCTTCCTGTGAGTCTCCACACAGAAAAAAAAAATGGCACCAGGAAACTCTGGGTCAACTGGGAAGAGGAACATGGTTTCTTTGTTCGCTCATTCCATGTCTGATGGGTTTGGGGAAAGACTCAGATGGAGAGGCTGCAGGCTTGTTCTGCCCACTCCCAACCTGGAGAAGGCTCAACCCCTGCACCACACCCTCAGCCCCACAAGGTCCCTGAGCATCTGGTCTCATTGGTGAGCCTGTCCTGGGCCATTGTTGGCATTCCGGGGTCCTGTCCCTTGCTGCTGCATCTCTGCCTTCCCGGTAAGAGATGTTTCTTTCCTCTTCCGACAGCAGGAAAGTTGTTTTCAGCAGGTGAACTCCCTGCAGAAACAACTGCAGGTGAGTGGACTGTATGGCATCCCTCATGTCCCCTGGAGAACCTTCCTTTCCCCCTCTTAGCACCTGTTTGTCTTTTCTCCCAAAGACTCAGATTTGGACCACTGATGTCTTAATGTCTGAAAAGGCACAGTTACAGAGAGCCCTGGCTGATGCTCACCATGCGGTCTTGCAAAAAGCAGATGTGAATCTGGGCACCCTTCCTCCCTCAACCTGATGCCTTGGCAGGCCTTGGGGGAGTCCTTTGGGCTCCATCTTGACCTCTGCCATTCCAGGGGAGTGTGAACATCTGACGAGCTGCCTGTGCTCACTTGAGTGCAGATAAAAGGGCTGCAGTGGAGTCTGACCACTGTCTCCGCACCACAGAAGGAGGCCAAGAGGGTGAGTCCAGCCACCTGCCCTACTGCTTGTGCCTCCACCCACGGGGGAAAAAATGGGCTTAGAGAATTAGATAGACCTGGATGTTCACATTCCCAGCTGTAAGTGATTTTAGCAGTTAACTTCTAATACCTTGTATTTCATCTACAGAATGGAGATAGTAATAGTAACTGCCTCCTATGGTGGTTATGAGGATTCAATGGATTGTTAGCATGGTGCCTGGTGACACACTCAATACAGAGTCAAACAATGGTGATGAGAATCATAACAATGGCAGCATGACCCAATATCCCTGGGCCTCTGTCAGCCAGCTGTAAATCAGATCTCTTTCCCTGACTATTGCACACTTACTGAGTTCTTAGTAAAACCACCTGAGAACATGGGCTTGGAAATGCCTTGAAAAAGATGTCAAATGTGATTCAGGGGGAGGAAATGTCACTGCGGAATGGTTGCTGTAGGTGTCGGTGTTCGTGTGCCCCGACTACATCTTCTCCCTGCCAAATCCTGACTTCAACTTTCTGCATTTGCAGTCTTACTGCGACCTAAAGAAAGAGCAAGATGCTCTCCACCTGCACTTGGAGGACAACAGGTAGGAGAGGGAAGCTGGATGGCAGGTCTGGGGGTCTCAGCGTGGTCGATGTGGTGGGAGATAGGAAGGTACAGGTCAGCATGATGAGGGGGATGCGCAGGTTTGGACATGTGCAGAGCCAAGCTCTGACCCCAGCTGTGCCAGGGACTCATGTGTGGCCTTAGGCAATTCATGTCCACTCTCTGGACTGGCACTTGTGACTCTTGATTCCTAGGGTCCCCTTCTCATGCCATGGTCCTCTGGTTTTGTGTCAAAGTCAATGCGTTGATCACCAAAGTGGTCCTTTCTGTTCCTTGTTCTTTCCATTCTCCACCACCTCTGGCCACAGGACCAACAATGAGGACCTCCAGTGTCACCAGTCCCAACTGAAGAGGAAGCTTCAGGTCCTTGTGATGGAGAAGGTGACCTTGCAGCTCCAGATGAAGAAGCTTGAGACATCCAAGCTCCTGCCACAACAAGTGAGTGGCTACAGTCCAGGGTTTTGGCTTTATGGGGGTGGGCTAGAGAGGGAGGTGACAGCCTGTCCATTCTACAGCTGCTCCCTCCATGGCTCACCCCCTATGCTCTGGACAGGTGCACGCTTCAAGGGAGGAGCAGGGCCTGAGTCAGGTCCAGGAGCTGGAGACCTGTTAGGCCAATGTAAGCAGATGGACAGGTAAGCTGGGGCTGGGGTGGCCTGGGAGCAGGTGAGGGAAGAGAAAGAGGTGTGCACCAGCAGATGGCAAGTCTGCTCACCCGAGCCTCAATGTCCCCATCTGCAAAGAGGGGTGTGGTGTCCATTGTCAGCCACTCACAGTTGTCTTGAGCATAAGAATGTGAAGAACTCTATTTGAAAGTGACTTGAATGATTGACCAACATCTGGGCATGAGGAATGATTAGCTAGGAAGCCATGGTCTGGGGTGAGGAGCCTGAATTAGGAGCTGTGGGTTGAGAAGAGGGTTTTTTGCAACTCCAGAGGCCAAAGGCCCTTATCATCTGATTCCTTTATTAGCTTAACCTCCACCCCTGGAGCCTCCAGCAGGGCCCAGTGAAGAAGAACAGGGGCTGCAGGTGGAGGTTGAGCAACTGCAGAAGCAGCTGGAGAGCCTGGTGGGTCAGCTCCAGGCTCAAGTAAAGGACAGCGAGTGTCTGAGCCACCTGAAGTGGGAGTAGGAGGAGCAGCTGCTGGAGCTGGAGTGGGCCGCTGGGCTCTGAGACAAGCAGCACAGGCAGGTGCTGGAGGGCATGCACCATGCCACCACCAGCTGCGTGCTGTCCCAGGCCCGTGATCTCCAGGAGCAGCTGGCTAAGCTATAGACTGGGTTCATCAGGCTGGCATGCCAGCCCTCCTGCCAGCCTGCCCTCCACTCTCACCCCCTGGGCCTTTGTTTCCCCACCTGTAAAATGGGGTGGTGGAGACCTCACATGAAATGGTATCTGGGAAGGCACCCTAAGAGCCAGTGCCCTGTGGCCCCTTCCCTGTGCTGTGGGTCTCCAGCTGCATCAGGTGGCTGCTGATTGCTTCTCTCTATCCAGACCAATTAGAACATGGAGGTCCCCAGTGCGCTGCAGTCAGGGCAGCATGAGAAGACAGAGCTGGCAGAAAAGTTGGGCCAGGAAGGAAAAATAAAAAATAAAAAAGAAATCAGAAAACAAAAATAAAAAGGAGAAGAAACTACAAAGAAGGTGAAAACACCAAGATGAAGGAGAAAACACCCAAAAGGTGAAAATGTCCAAAAGAAGAAAACACCCATAAAAGGAAGAAAACACCCCAAATAAGATGAAAACACTCAAAAGAGGAAGAAAACACCCCAAAGAAGCAGATACTCCCCCCAAAAGAAGAACCCCCCAAAAGAAAACCACAATAATAAGAAAACCACATTGAAAAGAAGAAAAACCCCTCAGAAAAGAAGAAAATTCCAAATCCCAACAAAAAGAAAACCTTAACAAAAAGAAAATGCCCAAAAAGAAGGAAACCCCAACAAAAAGATCACCAAAATAAAACCAAAAACTCCCCAAGAAGAAAACTCCCACAAAAACAAGAAAACCCTAACAAAAAGAAAACCCTCCAAAAAAGAACCACCCTCCACAAGTAGAAGCCTCCCCAAACAGAAAAAAAAAAAAAAAAAAAAGAGAGAAAAAAG
>NW_007731089.1:27206-35454 GCF_000696425.1 Galeopterus variegatus | reverse complement strand
CTCCACAAGTAGAAGCCTCCCCAAACAGAAAATCCCAACAAAAAGAAGAAAACCGAAAAAAAAAAAAAAAAAAAAAAAAGAGAGAATAAAGAGAGAGAGAGAAACAAAACAAAAAAAGAGGACAGAAAAATACAAAAAAGAAAAAAGAAAGAAAAAAGCCCTCAGGAAAATACAACAAAGAAAATAAAAAAATAAGAAAACAAGAAAAAGAGAGAGAGAAAAAAAAAGCAGCGGGGTTCCCTTACCAGTAGTCCATCCTAAGGGGCCCGTAGAGGAAGACTGGTACTCTTGGGCCCTTGGGCAGGCCAGGCCAGGGGGTCCTAGGGTCAGACCAGGGTAGGGGGGCTTTTAGTGCCAGGGCAGGCCAAGGAAGTACTTATGGCAGGCCTACTGGCCAGGGGTGCCCTTAGCACCAAGACAGGACAAGGGGTCCCTGGACAGGCCAGTCAAGGGGGCATTTAGTTGCAGGGATGCCCTTAGTGGCAGGGTGGCCCTTATAGCAGTGGTCTGCTAGGGGAAGACCAGTAAAGGGGGACCACGTGGCAGTTCAGGCCAGCCCAGCCCTTAGCAGTAGGAGGCCCTTGGCAGCATTCCTGGCCAGGGCAGCCCTTAGTGGCAGGCGAGGGCACAGGGGCCTTAGGAGCAAGTGAGGCCAGTCTGGAGGGCCCTTAGAGGCAGGCCAGCCTGGGGTCCCTAAGGGCAGGCCAGCCAGATTGGCCCCTTAGTGCCAGGCCAGGCCAAGGAAGCACTTAGGGCAGGCCTTCCAGGCCAGTGGGCCCCAGGGGGCCAGGCTGGACCAAGGAACCACTTGGTGCAGGCCTAGAAGGCCCTCAGCAGAAGGGGGCCCTTAGCAACAGGGGACCCTGAATAGTAGGCAGAGGACACAGAGGCCCTTAGCACCAAGTATGCTAGGCTAGGGGGGCTGTTAGTTCCAGGCCAGGCCAGGCAGCTCTGAGGCAGTGGGTCTCTAGTGCGGTCCTGGTCAGGACAGCCCTTAGTGACAGTGGGACCATTAGAAGACCTGGCCAGGGCAGCCCTTAGTGGCAGACCAGGAAATGCCAGAGGTGCCCTTACTGGCAGGGCGGGTGAGGCCAGGGGTTCTCTTAGAGGCAGACCAGGCCAGGCCAAGAGGACCTAGGGGGGTTCTTTCTGTCTTTCTTTCTCTTTCCCTTCCTTTCCTTCCCTTCCTTCCCTCCCTGCCTGCCCTCCCTATCTGCCTTCCTTCCCTTCCTGCCTTCCCTCCCTTCCTGCTTTCCCTTCTTTCCTTTGTTCCCTTCCTTTTCTCTTTTTTCCTTCCCTTTCTTTCCTTCATTTCTTCCGTTACTTTCTTTCCCTCTTTCCTCCCTTCCCTTCTCTTCCTGTCATCCCTCCTGCTCTCCCTTCCTGCCATTCCTTCCTTCCTGCCTTGCCTTCCTTGCTTCCCTTCCTTCCCTTTCTTCCTTCCCTCCCTCCCTTTTCTTTCTTTCCTTCCTTTTTTCTTCCCTTCATTCTTTATTTCCTTCCTTCTTTCTCTCTTTAGGGGCTCTTTCATCTTTCTTTTCTTTCTTTCTTTCTTTTCTTCCTTCCTTCCTTCCTTCCTTCCTTCTTTCCTTCCTCCTCTTTCTTTCTTTGGGGGCTCTTTCTTTCTTTCTCTCTCTGTCGTTCTTTCTTTCTTGGGGGCCCTAGGGGATACCAGGACAAGGGAGACCTTACTTGAAGTCCACACCAGGCCAGAACAGGGGGTTACTTAGAGGCAGGTCAGTCCAGGCCAGGGGGTTCTAGGGGGGTTCTTCTTTCCTCCCCTCATTCATTCCTTCCTCCCATCCTTCCTTCCTTCCCTGCCTTCCCTTCCTGCCTTCCATTCCTGCTTTCCCTTCCTACCTTCCCATCATGCCTTCCCTTCCTTTCTTGCCTTTCTGCCTTCCCTTTCTTTCCTTCTCCCCTTCTCTCCCTTACTTCACTCCCTGCCTTCCCTTCCTGCCTTCCCTTCTTTCCCTCCTTTCCTTCCCTCCCTTCCTTCCCTCCCTTCTTCCCTGACTTCCTGCCTTCCCTTCCTACTCTCCCTTCTTGTCTTCCCCCCCTTCCTTCCATTCCTGCCTTTTCTTCCTTCCTTCCTTTCCTTCATTCCTTCTTTCTTTCCTTCCTTCTTTGCTTCTTTTTTTCCTTTGTGGGCTCTTTCTTTCTCTCCTTCCTTCCTTCCTTCCTTCTTTCATTCCTTTATTCTTTCCTTTTCTTTTTTCCTTCCTTTCCTTCTTTCTGTCTTTCTTTGGAGTCTCTTTCTTTCCTTCCTCTGCCCTTCTTATTACTTTCTTTCCTTCTTTCTTCTAGCCCACATAGGTCCCTCCTGGCCTGCCCTGCCACTAACAGCACCCCTGGCCTGGCCTCCCATTGGACCCCCAGGGAAGAAAGGAAGATGGCCCCTAGGGCACCCCCAGCCTGGCCTGCCTCTAAGGGACCCCCTGGTCTTACCTGGCCTGTCCTGCCACTAATGGTGCCTGTGACCTTTCCTGGCCTGTCACAAAGGGTGCCCTGGCCACCCTTGCTGCTTAGGACCCCACTGCCATTGTGAGTCGACCTGGCCAGGTGTATGGAAGAGACCCACTGGCTGGGTCTGCATCAGGGCTTCCCTAACCTGGCCTGCCTCTAAGAGACCCCCAGGGCATACCAGGCCAGTCCAGGGGTTGTCTTACAGGCAGGCAGGCTAGGGGGGCCACAGCACTAAGCAGGCCAAGGGGGCTGTGGGCCAGGCCATTCAAAGAAGGACCTTAGTGGCAGGGCGAGCCATGCCAGATGATCTCTTCGAGGCAGGCCAGAGGGCTCTCAGCACCAACAGGCCAAAAGGTCTCAGGGACAGGCCAGTCAAGGGGGGCACTTAGTGGCAGGGTTGCCCTTCATGGCAAGATGGCCCTTATGGCAATGATCCACTAGGGCAGACCAGTAAAGGGGTCCCTATGGCATGACAACCAGTGGGTTCCTTGGGCAGGGAAGTCCAGGTAGGTCCTTAGTAGTAGGAGGCCCTTGGCAGCATGCCTGGCTAGGGCAGCCCTTAGTGGCAGGTGTGGGCACAGGGGCCTTTGGGTCAGATCAGGCCAGGAGTGCCATCAGTGGATGGGAAGCCCAGGTAGGAGTTTCCTTAGCAGCAGACCAGTCCAGGACAGAGGTGGCCCATAGTTCCAGTACAGGCCAGGCCAGCAGGGCCCTGGGGAGAGCCAAGAACAGGTCAGGTGGTCCTTGGCTCTGAACCAGGTTGGGGCAGGCCAGCAGGGTCCTAGGGACAGGCCAGGCAGGGCCAGGGTTTCCTTAGAGCAAGCCAGACCAGGTTAGGGGGCACTTGGTGTAGGACTGCCTGGCCAGGGGAGCTCTTGTGGCAGGCCAGGCTAGATCAGGGGGGCCCTAGGAGCAGTCCAGGCTGCTCTAGGTGGTCCCTAGAGGCAATTCAGGCCGGGGATGCCCTAAGGGAAGGCCAGCCAGGGGATTCCTTAGTGCCAGGCCAGGCCAAGGAAGCACTTGGGGCAGGCCCTTGTGGCAGGCCAGGCTAGATCAGGGGGGCCCTAGGAGCAGTCCAGGCTGCTCTAGGTGGTCCCTAGAGGCAATCCAGGCCGGGGATGCCCTAGGGGAAGGCCAGCCAGGGGATTCCTTAGTGCCAGGCCAGGCCAAGGAAGCACTTGGGGCAGGCCTGGCAGGCCCTTAGCAGAAGGGGGGTTATTAGCAGCAGGGGGGCCCTGAATAGTGGGTCTGGCCATGGAGGCCCTTAGTGCCAAGTGCTCTGTTATAGCCACACAAAACAGACTAAAACAGAAAATTAGTACCAGGAGTGAGGTGTTTCTTATAACAGACACTTGAAAATGTGGAGATGGCTTTGGAACTGGGTGTTGAGAAGAGTTTGGAGGACTCAGAAGAAAAAAAGATGATGGAAAGTTTGGAATGTCTTCAAGACTGGTTAAGTGGTGGTGAGCAGAATGCTTATGGAAATGTGGACTGTAAAGACCATTCGAAGGAGGTCTCAGATAGAAATAAGGAGTTTATTGGAAACTGGGGCAAAGGTCACCCTTGCTGTGAACTGGCAAAGAATTTGGCTGTGTTGTGTCCATGCCCTAGGACTTTGTGGAAGTTGGAACTTAAGAGTTGTGAACCAGAGTGTTTGGTGGACGAAATTTCTAAGCAGCAAAGCATTAAGGAAGCTGCATGGCTACTTGTAACAGCCTACTCTGAGTTATGGTGGCAAAGGCATGACAAAGCCAGAATTTAAATGGGAAACAGATTGTAAAGATTTGGAAAATTTGCAGCCTGGCCACGTGGTAGAGAAGCAGAGAGCATTTTCAGAAGGAAAATTCAATGGTACTAAGAAGATTAACACAAAAGAATGGGATTATCAAGAGAAGGAGAAAAAGGCCCTGAAGGCATTGCAGAAGGCTCTGGGACCACCTCTTCCATTTCAGGCCCAAAGATCTAGGGAGACAAAATGGTCTTGGGGAACTGGCTTGAGGAGCCCTCCATGGGCTTACTGCTCAGGGCCACCTTGGTAAACTGCTTCTAGCACCAGCACCCTGGCTTCTTTGGCTGCTCCAGCTGTGGCTAAATGGGCCCCAGGTGTGGCTGGACCCACAGCTTTGGAAAATACAAGCCAGAAGACTTGGTGGAGTCAAATTTATTTAATTAAAATAAACACTGAAAGTGAATACATGGTTTATGTTGGGTTTTTGTTATTCATATAAACAGCTTTCAGATTTACTAGTCTATCAGTTCTGTCATTTTTACCCTCTCCTGATAATTTGATTTCATTCTTTTGTGTTTAGTATGTCCGTTCTCCTGTGAATCTTAGGTTTGTTATTTTCTCACCTTCTTATGATGAATAAGTGGTTTTAGAATATTTTGACATTTATTGTTTAATAATGACATATAAGGGTGTGAATTTGCTTTAGAAAAGAAATTTTAGGGCCGGCCCGGTGGCGCACTGTAGCAGTGCGCCGCTTGGGAGCTGGTGGTGCACTGTAGCAGTGCGCCGCTTGGGAGCGCGGTGGCGCTCCCGCCGAGAGTTCAGATCCCACATACAGACCGGTTCCCGCTCACTGGCTGAGCGAGGTGCGGGTGCGACACGGAGGGTTGCGATCCCGTTGCCGGTCCTGGTCCAGTACGGGCGCGACACTGAGGGTTGCAATCCGTTGCCGGACACGAAAAAAGACAAAAAGGAAAAAAAGAAAAAAAGAAAAGAAATTTTAAGGGCTGGCCCATGGCTCACTTGGGATAATGTGGTGCTGATAACACCAAGGCTACGGGTTTGGATCCCTATATAGGGATGGCTGGGTCACTCACTTGGGAGAGCATGGTGCTGACAACACCAAGTCAAGGGTTAAGATCCCCTTATTGGTCATCTTTTAAGAAAAAAAAAACCAGAAAATTTGACCTTCATCTGCTTTGTTTTAGCAATTTGACTATGATGGACTTTAGTATGATTTTATCCTTTTCTTTTTTATTCCCAGTTGGGGCTTGGTGACCTAATTGGGGTCCTTTAATCTGTGGATTGATATATTATACCCATTTTGGAAAATCCTCAGCAATTACACCTCCAGTGATGGCTTCTGCCCCCTTTTCTCTTCCCTCTGTCCCCCTGAGTCCAATTACCCATATTCAGTTGTAATGAGGCTCATCCACCTCTGGTTCTTCCCTCTTCCTCAGGGAAGGTCCTTCAGGGATTTGGATAGAAATTTTCAATCATGAAAGACTGACAAATCCACTTGTGACCTTTAGAGGTCTCTGCTTGCTTCCTTAGCACTCACATCCTTTAAAATGTGCCAAAAATCTTGAGGAACCAGTCAACAGCCCTGTCCCTCTGGGGAAATATAATCTCCCAAGCACTTTGAGATTCAGGAAGAATTTACTCTTTTAGGAAACCTTGGCCTGGCTCCTCAATCCTCTATGTTCATGTGCCGAACATACAGAATGTCTTGTAGAAAACACCAACCACATTGTGAGACAATATGTGCTGTTTCCCTGGGTTCAGGTTCCCAGACATGTCTGGGTTCCCAGCCACTCCTCAAGGTCTCAGGCCCCTCCTTAAGGCCCTCCCCTAGAGGAAATCTACTGTTGACAGTTAGACCTATTTTCAGCACCAACTCAGGAAAATGAGACCACAAAGGGCTGGCTTATGCAAATCAAATGTCTGGGCATGTTCAGTAGAGAGGGGTTATGTAACCCTGGTAGCTGAATGACCTTCCACTACAGGAGCTAGAGAGCACAGAATATTCTCAAATATGGTTCCTGTGATAGGATTTGACCAGTGAGCATGCTCCAGGAAGAAAACAGCTGAGCATGTGGAAGACTATGTTACACAACTGGGAACCACACTTTTTATCAAATGTTCATCAGACAGTTAAACTATAAAAGCCAGATCCCAGTAGAAGGTGGGGCTGCTGCTCACTCTCCTGGAGGCAGCCTGCACTCGGCCTGTGGAGTGTGTATTTCTCTTTGTATCAAACTTACCTTCAGCAAGTGGCTGCTCACTTTCTTGAGCCAGCCTGCACTCAGTACTGAACGTTAAGTGTGCATTTCTTTTGTGTTAAACCTGGTGGGGGCCCTGCCCAGTCTCTGGAGCTAGGCCACACTCATTCTCTCAAATCTGTCTCTCTTCATTATTACATTAAACCTGTTCTTACTTTGTCCTGACTCCACTCTTGAATTCTTTCCTGTGGCGGAGTCAAGAACCCAGTTAAGAGGATGGGGTGGCTTCAGACCGACTACTGGGAACCCCCAGACATCAGTCAGTGCTTCTCCAATTGTGTGATCTCTCACACCAGCACCAACCATGTGACCAACAAATACTTCCCTGGTTTCTCTGTCCCCCACGTGGGTCAAGTGTGATCATCAGTCCCTACTGAGAATTAACAAAAATCCTGCCCTAGAATTCTCTTTATGAAATTCAAGTTCATCTAATTGTTTTCACAATTCTGTTATGCCTTCAAAAATAGGATTTTTACAGTTTATCTGGCTTTTTCCTAGTCATTTTGTTGAGCATTGGGCTGTTGCAACATATATATCCTAATGAGAAGCTGAAGTCATGGCACATTTATTTTTTAACAGGCCACACAATTCACCCATTTGAAGTGTGTGATTCAACGGATTTTAGTACACTCAGAGTTTTGCAATCATCACAGCAATTGTAGAACACTTCATTACTCCAAAACTAAATCCCTTAGCCATCGTCCCCAATTATTCCATCCCCTCCGACCCTAGGCAACCATTAACCTACTTTATTTTCCTACAAATATCCTTATTTCAGACATTTAATAAAAAGGGTATCATACATTATGGGGTCCTTTGTGACTGGCCTCTTTCACTCAGCATGTTTTCAAGGTTCATGTGACACTTGGCTGGTTCCACCTAAAAAATCCTACTTGTATAAACTTTATTATTTTATTGTTGTGCCTACTCCCTGGTCGCTGGGGGTTGGACGGAGCTGACTGGGCTGGTTTTGATAACTTGCATGAACTTCAGTTGAACACACATCCAACCTTGTTAGAATGTTTTATTCAGTCCCATAAACCTTCACTAAACTACACAGAGCTAAAATTATACAAAAGATTGCAAAACACAAACTACTCTGGGAAATTTCATCTGATTGAATTTTAAGAAGTTGGTGGGCAGAGTCCAGCTCCAACACTCACGATAAAGACTGAAGCCCAGGACTCTGGTTTCTGGAAATAATGCAGACCCCTCCCTACAGCGGGGCAAGGAGCAAACGTGCATCCAGGAAGCACCTATTTGTTTCCCCCCCAAAACCTTTCTGGTGACAGTGCACGGACAGAGGCCTCGGACGCCTCTGGTACTATAACGGCAGCGCAGACGCTGGACTGGACACTCGATGGGCGTCCGGGAGGCTCGTCTCACAGCAGCTGGCGTGTGGATGGGGGCTCCGGGCCCGCTCAAGTGCGGCCCCCTCGGCAGAGCTCGAGGTCCCCTGCGGGGACCCAGCCTTCCTTACTAGAGCACTCCCACCTCTCCTCGTCTGCCCGGGGAAGCCGCTCGCTGGGCCCCATGCCGGTTTTCACAGCTCCTTTCATAAAAAGGCTACCAAGGGCTCTAGACGTGAGCACCAGGCCGAAGGAGGCGGCCGAGGCCTCTGAGGACCTGCCAGCGAGCTCCCGCCTTGCCCGTCCGCAGTCATCGGGACACAGAGGCAAGGCCGGGCTGCGTCGAGTCAGGACACCGCGGGCTTCATCCAGCCAAGCGCCGGCCCAGTCCCACGGGGACCAGACCGGGGAGGCGGGCTGAC